>NC_138771.1:68280343-68299000 GCF_965119305.1 Pelophylax lessonae | reverse complement strand
TGCTGGGCTGTCCATTAGGCTGCACAGGCAAGGTAGACTGTAGGGGATCCCATGACTTATAATGGCAGCCCTGCACATACGAACAGACATCACTCCCATGTGAGAAACAAGCTTACATGCTTGTACGAGACCATCACAGCTGAAGTGCAGGGCTCCAGAAATGTGTTCCTAAAGCTCCAGGACACAAGAGTTTACCCTTGTGATAGAGGGGTCTGCATTAGGGGCTTTATCCATGGTGACATGGTTTCACAAATTAAAGTCACCATCAACCGAGGACGGAGAGTCACTCCAGTTAATTCAAAGTGAGACCTAAGTAGGGAGTTAATCTATCAATTAGTAAAAATCCATGAAAGGTAAGAACACCACAAACGTGTTTGGTTGTATGATTATTAATATGGACCACTGGAGTGTCTAAGTAGGCAAAGACCACTTAGCAATATATTCTCTTTAAAAGAGAAAAGCGCAATCAAATTTTCTGGAGAAACCCAGGATGCTATAGCATGCTATAGGTTGTTTTCGGTACTCAGATACCAAGCACATACGGAAAATCTTTACATCTGTAGGAGCTCTAAGGGACTAGAACAGCAGGATGATCGTCCAAGGTTAGAACATACAGCATTAATCAGGTTAGAGACAATCCCTTGTAAATCAGAGTCATATGGAATTTGTTTAAAAATAGCCAGAACTCCCAGGAGTAGACTATGAGGAATCTCAATCAGAAATGGTATTAGGGGCCTCTGGCATACTTAGAGATGAAGGCCCTGTAGGGTCAGAGTTAGACTCTGCTGTGGATATTCACAGCATGTTTGGAGTCCATGCAAGCAGACTGTTCTATTAATTGTGTACAAACTAAAAAAAAAAATTTAGAAGTGGAAAAAAGGGGCCTACGTGGAAGCTCATTCTAACCCAAGAGAGCCAAAGAAGACTCACATGAGGAAACTCCTACATTAACAGGGGTCTCAGAACCTAGGTTACAGGCATTGGCACCTCTGGAAATACTGAGATATTGCACCTAGAAACTGTAGGGAAGTATGAGCCAAGATCCCCTGTAGCACCGAGACCCTATTCACACCTATGTAACTCGGGAACATGTGTGATATTTAATGCATTCCCACAGCCCAAAAAAAAGCACTATGTTCTGGTACCGTAAGTGCAATGTGGTGATTTTAATTTTAAATGGCATCCCAAACGCAGCAGCCAACAAACGTGGTGCTACATCACACTACAAAGCATGGTTACTTTTTGCCCTGCATTGTAGTGCAATGTGATATTTTTTTAAAAAGCGCTCCCTGCACTTCTTCTGTGTGATTATGACATGTAGACATGCAGCTCATTGAAATTAATGGACTGCTTGAAATGCACCTAAACACAATAAAACACATGCGCACCATTGCACCTGTATACAGGTCCTTCTAAAAAAATTAGCATATTGTGATAAAGTTCATTATTTTCTGTAATCTATTGATAAACATTAGACTTTCATATATTTTAGATTCATTACACACAACTGAAGTAGTGCAAGCCTTTTATTGTTTTAATATTGATGATTTTGGCATACAGCTCATGAAAACCCCAAATTCCTATCTCACAAAATTAGCATATCATGAAAAGGTTCTCTAAACGAGCTATTAACCTAATCATCTGAATCAACTAATTAACTCTAAACACCTGCAAAAGATTCCTGAGGCTTTTAAAAACTCCCAGCCTGGTTCATTACTCAAAACCGCAATCATGGGTAAGACTGCCGACCTGACTGCTGTCCAGAGGGCCATCATTGACACCCTGAAGCAAGAGGGTCTAATGTTTATCAGTACATTACAGAAAATAATGAACTTTATCACAATATGCTAATTTTTTGAGAAGGACCTGTATGTGTGGACAAAGCCTTCAACAAACATTACTTCATGGATGTGCATTGTAGATTGTCTTATCCCATTGCAAATTTCTAAGCCATGATTTGTCAGAAAACAATACATTGGCTTCAGTATTTAATTATCCAAAACATAATGCTCCGGGTAGCCAGAGACCACGTGAGCTTTGCCTAGGCTTTAGGCCATAGAGAACAGTAGCTTGTATTATTCATAGCATGAAAGTGCTACTTCATTACTTGAAATTTTATGATTTAGTAAAGTTGACTTGTGCTTTATTGAGTCATGGGAATTGTGAATTTTAATAATCGTCAACTTAAAAGACATTGAATGAAAAATTAAAATGGGTTCAGTAAAAAGACAAGGCAATAGATCTCTTTTATATGAATATATCTTGATTTAGCTTGATTCAGACAGAAGTTTAAGGACTCTATGTAAAACAAAAAAAAAAGTAACCTTCTGGACATATACTTGGCAAGTTATACTGTATATATATATATATGTATATATAGTGCATATTTTTACACTCACCTTTACACTTACCCAGAGGCGTAACTAGAACCTTCAGGGCCCTGGTGCAAGAAACCATGAAGGGCCCCCCGGACCCCTGGCCGGGGCCCTTCCCTTCAAGCCTGGGGCTCTTCCCACTGATCCTGGGGCCCTTTACTCTCATTTCGGGGCCCTTTCACAAGTTCTGCACTGGGCCCCCTTCCTGCCATCTTGGGGCCTCCCAATGGTGGTGGAATGCCAGGGCCCCGGTTGCAGATTTGACCTTTGCAATCCTGGAAGTTCACCCACTGGTGTCAGTAGTTTTTATTTTTTGGTATTTTAATTGTATTAATTTTTATCATTTTTTTTTATTTTTTTACAATGTCACTGACTATGACTCTGTCCATTCAGAAAAGGAAGGAGCTGGTAGATGACATATTTACCGACCCCTTCCTGGTTATCTATTGTGAACCATCCCCTTCAGCAGCCAGCAGGAGAGGGGAGGGAGCACAGTAGGGGCGGGGGACCAGGGAAGCACACAGGGGCCCAAAGACAGCAGAACACAAGTGTAGTGGATAGGAGGAGTGGTGGGGGCAGCATACAGAGTAACCAATCTCCTCCATTTTCCTCCTGCAGCTACAGGAGGAAAAAGGAGGACAGTGATTCCTCTACATGCTGCCCCTGCCGCCCCTCCTATCCAGGTGTACAGGGGAGCTGCATGGGCCCCCTGGAGCATGGGGCCCGGTTGCGATTGCAACCCCTGCAACCCCTGTAGTTACGCCCCTGCACTTACCCTTTACAAGGGAGGCCAGAGCATTCTGCAGCCTATGTTTGCAATATATGCCCAATAAGAACCAAAAAAGAAAAATGTCATTACGGTTTTTTTAAATATAAACTTAGCTTTTTTTTTTCTTTTTATCATGGACACCTCTGCTAGTAATGTAGAGAGACATCTGTGTAACTATAAGGAACAATGAGAAAATCCACAGGTTGCTGTCTATACCGATAAAGAAACAGAACAAGCTCTTCACACTAAAAGCTTGCCTTAAATAGTTTCTTCATTCTTTTGCTTATTAGAAAAAAGATATTTCTTGGCTGCAACAGATGACTGTCACTTAAATACAACCTGACATTATTTGGTTGTTTCCCTAAAAATAATAAGTGATCGATAATCTTCTTTTTCGTGTCTGCAGATTTTGCAATTGTATTTCTGAGATGAAAGGGGAACCATGTGAACTTAAAGTTTAGCTTGAACATGAAATCAAGTTATAATAAATAGGAACTAAGTAGAATTGCGCAGTGGGGCTATCAGAAAAGGACATTTAAATGCTAAGCAGAATAACAGTTTTACAAAACAAGGAACAGAAAAGACGGCAGATGTGCACAGTTTTTGGTCACTGAATTAAACCTTAACTTTTCTAAGAGAAAGGAGCTAAAAGTACTTGTCATTACCTTTATCCACCTAAAAATCAATCTTCTGTGTTCCAGAGTTGCTTTCTGATCCAGAGAAGTAACTAGAACCTTCAGGGCAGCAGTGCAAGAAACAATGAAGGCCCCCTCCTCCTGACCCCCGGCCTGGGCCCTTCCCTCCAATCCTGGGGCCCTTTACTCCTATCGCAGGGCCCTTTATTACAGTCCCGCAGCAGGACCCTTGCACATGTTCTGCAGAAGGCCCCCTTCCTGCAGTCTTGCCCCCCCCCCCCCCCCTGGGGACAGTGTAAGATTCTTTTTCCACACAGGCAAAGGTGCATTATGCCTCCCACTGCCTCACTTCCCTCCACAATGCAATCCCCATTTACACCGCATGTGTAATGAGGGGGTGGGTTTATTCACTCTACACATCCCCCTCACTGTGTACAGCTGTGCTGGTACCGTCTCCTCATTGTGCTTATAATGTGATGGGGTGCAGTGTGAAGGATGCCACACAGCATTGAAAATTTAAGCTGCTACTAAACAGTAGTGTGCATCGGGGGGTTGCATCCCCTGCTCCCTCCCACTTACTAGGGGCAGTTGGCAGGTGAGGCAACCTAAAACTTCCACAATGCGCCCTGTAGGAGAGAGGGCACAGCATTAGGGAATGGAGGCAAGTGCCTAGGAATTCAGGTTTTACCCATACCTTCCAACTTTCACAATGTACAATATAGTGTATACAGTGCAGGAGTATGTGAGGCAGAGTGCAGGGCTCAGGGTGTACAATGCACAGAGTGAAAGGGTTAGGATTACATAATGCACAAAGTTCCCCAGTCAGTGGCTCATTTAGTATACATAACGCAGAATGCAGAGGCCAGGTCTATAACAAAATGTGGGCAATGTGTTCAGGGATCAGGAGTATGTAGTGCACAGAGTGCTGTAGTCCATGCCGGGCTTAGGAGTACATGACAAACAGAGAGAAGGGTCCAGGAGTATGTATTGCACAGAATGCCGGGGACATAAGTGTATAAAGCATAGTAGAGTCAGGAGTATAAAACAAAAATAGAGCAGGAGTCAGGGGTGTGTAACACACAGTGTAGGGGGCAGAAAAGTGAAAAATTCATCCCCACCATTTTATCATTTCAGGAAAATACCAATTCCCTTCCCCCCCAAAAAAAATTCACCCCCCCCCCCAGCACAAATCCTGTCCCCTCATGGCAGAACTAATCCTCCACTCCTAAAACTCAAATCCCCTTCCCAACACAAAATATCATACCCTTTCCTCAGCACAAGTCCTTCTACACTCTCCCTAACTCTCCCCCCCCCCCTCCCAGCACAATCCCCCTTTTTCCTCTTTCCAGCACTTATCTCCACCACTTTCATTTCCCCCCAACACAAATCCTCTTCCCCTACCATCACACATTCTCCTTCCCCCCCCCCAAACTCCCCTCCCAGAATAAATCCTCTCCCTCCCCCCATTTCTCCCTCTCTTCCTCCCCCTCTTTCTCCCCCATTCCAATACACATTCTCCACCACCCATTTCTCCTTTCCAAATCCCTTCAGCACAAATCCTCCTTCCCCCAAATTTAAGCATGACCTCCTCTCCATCCTGTATTAAATCAGCTCTACTTTCCTAATTTACTCCAGCACAATTTCTCTTAACCCCCCAAATCCAGCTTCCCAGCACAACACCCCTCCATCATGGCACAAATCCCCTCTCCCCCCAATCTTCTCCAGCACGAATTCTCCCACCCAAAACCCCCTCCCAGTACAAACTCTCCCCCTAAACCCAAATCCTCTGCCCTCAAACCAATATCTCCTAATTGTACCAGTTTTGGGGTGACCTTCCCAAGATTTAAACCTGGTGCTCTGTGAGTCCAGGCTGAGTTCTGGAGGACAGTTCCAGAACAAGGGTGCCAGGGGTACCAGATGCTGCAATCAACCCCCTCTGTTGCAGATGGCATCTCTTTGATTTAGAAGGGTAAGAGTATATGTGCTAGGGGGTGCTTTGGGGGGGGGGGAATGAGAGAACTTGTGGTAAAAGGTGGAGGGATTTCAAAACTGACCCCTTTCCCCAAGCACAATCCCTCTCCCCTCCCAAAGCACCCTCCTAGATAACACTCCTCTTACCACCCCCCTCCACCCCGTTTCCTGGTTACTGTGTCCCCCTCCTCTGTATCCAGCTATACTAAACACAGACCTCTGATCACCTTGGCTCTTGCAGTGTAATGTCCCTCCTCCCCGGCTCCTCCTCTTTTCTGTGTACACAAGAACATCAGAGCTGAGGAGGTGGCTTCAGTATGTTTTTCTGTGAAGTGAGCAGGCAGTCAGCAGGAAGAGATGCCAGCTGCCAGTGATGGGACAATTGCCACATGTGGAATCCCAGGCACCCCACAAGAGTTGTGGGGCAGGTGCCCTGGGTGTCCACGCTAGCAAGCTCCTATTAGGCAAGTAACCAGAGGTCAGTGCCTGCACTTGTTTGGGCACCGGGCCCTGAGATTCAGCACAGAATGCCCAAGCCGGCTTATCGGCTTATGCTGGGGGGGCCTAGGGCCCCCCACAGTGGTAGAATGTCAGGGCCCGGTAGTTCTGCCACTTCTATGATCCTGGTCTAATGAAGGCCTTCTAGCCATTCCTTGCCCCTTAGCAATTCACTATCTAGTAAAATCACCTCTATAGGTGCTCTCGCTGGTTAGTGGGACAGCAGAAGGTGGACATAGCTCCAAAGTCAGGGACTGGCTTAGAAATGACTGCTTACAGAAACTTAATGCAAGCAAACCAGTCAGTTTTTTTTTAACATTTTAAACTAAGAGCTCAGCATGGCAGTAGATTAGGATTGCTTTTAGTCCATCTTCTAAAGTGAACCTGTTACTTTGCCTTGTGTGGAAAAAGCACACATTCGCTTTAAGTTTGGCTATAGACAAGAAGATCTCACATCTGCTGCAGTTGTTGCAACCACAATACTGGAACAAGAACTGGATGTATAAACCATTTCCCAACCTTATTAAAGGGAAGAGACCATAAGACTGAAATGTTAGACTGCCACACAACTTAGGGATTAATTTCACACCACCTGAGAAAAACAGTGTTACAGAAGCAAGTGGGTCTTTCCAAAATAATATTTAGGCATTTCAAAAATGTTATTACCATTGCTCCTCTGATAAACATGAAAAATTACAACAGAAAAAATCTAAAGAGCTAAAGGTCAAATTAGTATTACCACCATTGAGGCTCAGGTGGAGAAATTCCTTTCTTAAAAACATCAATTTTGGTAAAAAGCTTATGCCTTTCATTAACCATGATGCAATTTCCTTAGTCAGTGGAGGACATTGGTATTCAGGTCAAGTAGGTACGTTTTTTCCCATGTAAGTCTCTATATATGATTGTGAAACATACTTATTTAGGAATAGCTGGCTTAAAATCTTTTTTTCTGAAAGTTTGACCTGAAGGTTTGCCTAAAAATATTACCTTTTGTTTCCAAGAGAGATGTCAATAAAGACACCATGGTTAAGGTGTAAGAATATGAACACAATGGCCATAAACGCTTCTTGATTTTTTTACTCCTTCATCCTTCACTTTGTGCATTCTTCTCTTCAGTATCCTTTTCTCCATCCATCTATCTCTCCCTAGAATCTTTCTTTCTCAATCAAAAAAGTAAAATATAACCCTTACTGCACTTAGTGCAATGACTACATTGAGAATTGCCATAACTTAGTCTTCACACATGCAGCTGCTGGAATCAATTAAGAGTATTTTTTAGTGAATTAGGCACAGCAAGTTTTTTATTTACTTTCTCTGGATTATGTTTTTACCAATTTAGTAGGGACTTTGAAGGCTACTCTTTAAAGGTTTTGCCCTATAATATTTTACCTCCATCCATTCCTCACAGCATTATTTCTGCTTCTTTTCACCCAACCTTCCATAGTTCATTTTCTCCATCCATTCATTTCCACCTCCATTCTTCCTGTTCTCCATCTATCACTACCTTTATTCATCCATCCACCCTTCCTTCTTTTCATATACCGTATTTTCCGGCGTATAACACGACCCCCCTAATTTTCAAGTTAAAACATAGGTTTTGGGCTATACTCGCCATATAAGACTACCCCCCCTTCCGAAGCAAGGCAACACCATTGAAAAACATCAGATTTCTCATAGATCTCCAAGGTACCCCTAGTACTGTAATACATGTAATCTCTCATAATATCTCCAAGGTACCCTAAGTATAAAAGTATTACCAGTAGATGTAATCTCCAGACGCTGGCTGTGCGGGAATCCTGTACTGGTATACCGTATGCACCGTAGCTTCGGCTACATACAGTATACCGCGCTGAGCCAATCACAGTGAGCGATGTATTCTATTATTGAATGCAAAGCCTGCTCGGATTGGCAGAGTCAGAGAGGCGGGCTGATTTTACTCCGCCAATCCGAGCAGGCTTTGCATTCAATAATAGAATACATCGCTCTCCCTGATTGGCTCAGCGCGGTACACTGTATGTAGTCGAAGCTAAGGTACATAGGGTATACCGGTACAGGATTCTCACATAGCCAGCGTTTTGAGAGATTACATCTACCGGTAATACTTATACTTAGGTTACCTTGGAGATATTATACTCGGCGTATAAGACGACCCCCCATTTTTGGGGGATTTTTTTTGAGGTTCAAAAGTAGTCTTATACGCCAGAAAATACAGTATGTTTCCAGCACTTTATCACTTTAACATTCCATAGAGCTTTATGAATGTGATGAATTTTAACTTTGCAAAGAATACCCAATCACGTGCAAGGAAAAAAAAAAACAGCACTTTCACTTGAACAGCATTAAGTGATAAAAGTCGGCAGAGCTTCCCCCGTTCACTAATCTCTGGGGAAAATTCCCTTTCAAAGTACAACTTATCTTGCAAAGTGAAAAGTCTATTTGCCTATAGTAATGAACCCCAATGTAGTTTTATCTTATATTGTGGAATTTGATTTTTTTTCTGCACAACCAATAACTTCCAAAAAGCTCCCAGCTTTTACTTTGCTGATTATCTCTGATTTTCCTGAATTGTATACTAGTTAAAGATCAGCAACTCAAAGTATTATCAACAGAGCATCTGCTGTGGCAACTGCCCTTTTCACTTGAATAACAGGTTTATTTTAATTGCATTTCAAGCTTAATGAAGCAGTGAAGTGTTAACCAAGTAGCCTCTAGTGTGGGTCACCTTATATTAAGTACCCCTTCACATGCTGATATTTATTACCTGCACCCCATAATTCATTTAATTTAACTAACAATACTTCTTTGGTCTGTATTATATGTGGCTTATCCTTCCTTAAGTTATATACTGATATGATACATTTTCTTTAGCTAGCAAAAGTTATTTTTGAACCTGACACAATTACCCCAAGACACAAGTACCTGTGATCCCTATCATGGAGCTTTGTCTCACATCTATCCATCCCTACTAAATACTGAAATGATGGCCTTTGTCATTCACCTCTCTCAAACCCAAATGCCATGCTTTACCATATCTGCAAAACATTATATCTTACTAATGCTTGATGAATGTTTACTAAATTCACACAATACAGGTACCAAGGATTGAAATGATCAATTAAGCTAGGCACAGACCTCTCCATTAATATTCTGTAAATGTTTGCAAAATTTTGCAAGTTTTGCACAAGCATATACATTTAAATACTTGTTAACAGGGAAAAATACTAAGCCAGTGAATGTTTGCAGAATTTTGTAAACAATTTGCAAAGGAATTTTGCACAAAATGCTACTATATTGTTTTCATGTTCTTGGTGTAGCTGGAACAGGCCTCTGATTTTCTGATTTCTTTGCTGAAAACAATGTACTGTATACCTGCTGAGAATGCTCAGAATGCCCTAATGTGTATGCATATCACATAGGCTTGGGTTTAAAGGGTCGAAACCTACTTATAGCTTTTTTTTTTTTTTTTTTTTTTGCTGTTTATGCCTTCATTGTAGAATTTCCCCCTCAATTCTTAGCCTGGTGATACTAGAATTAGAAATGAGTGTCAACAGGACAAGAAGACACAGATGGTAATAAAGTTTTACACATCTAAAATCATTCAGACTCTAATCCCCATAAGAGAAATATCCCATCACTCCCTGTCCTCGTGATATAAATCTAAAAGAGGGTTTAACCCTTCCTATAAACAAAACTGAGTTTATTAGTGTATAAGAAGTTGAATGTAGAGTGAGGGGAGATCTCTAATTAACATCATAAGGAAAAAGAAGTCGCAGATGCATATTTTCTCCATATGAATCGATGTAATTATCAATGTAAAATAAACATGTATATGTCCGCTGCTGGATCTTCAACTCATATTTGATTATACCTTTTTCAGGAGTGAATACGAAAGTCCCTGAGGAAGATTTATATCTGATATTTTCGAAACGCGTTGGATTTTTTGATTGCACTCCTTCAACAATATCATGTTTACTATATACTATATTTATGAATGCGATGAATTTATCAATGTAATGGAACACTTGATGTAGTATATGTTCTAAAACTTTATTGAATATATCCTTTTGATATGATCATGTTTAAAGAATCTTCACACTTGAATCAAAATAAATTTAATTATTTTTAGATATACACTTTTTGTAAAATACTTTGTTACCCTTAAAGTCCCACCTAACAAAGGGGTTTTTTTTGCTCTAAAATAAGTTGAATGTTTTGTCTTTCTCTGAAGACTGATTGTATAACTGTAGATCATACAAGATTTATGATGTACAGTATCTCACAAAAGTGAGCACACCCCTCACATTTTTGTAAATATTTTATTATATCTTTTCATGTGACAACACTGAAGAAATAACGGTTTGCTACAATGTAAAGTAGTGAGTGTACAGCTGGTATAACAGTGTAAATGTGTTGTCCCCTCAAAATAACTCAACACACAGCCATTAATGTCTAAACCGCTGGCAACAAAAGTGAGTGCAACTGTCCAAATTGGGTCCAAAGTGTAAATATTTTGTGTGGCTACCATTATTTTTGAGCACTGCCTTAACCCTCTTGGGCATGGAGTTCACCAGAGCTTCACAGGTTGCCAATGGAGTCCTCTTCCACTCCTCCATGTCGACATCATGGAGCTGGTGGATGTTAGATAACTTGCGCTCCTTCACCTTCAATTTGAGGATGCCCCACAGATGCTCAATAGGGTTTAGGTCTGGAGATATGCTTGGCCAGTCCATCACCTTTACCCTCAGATTCTTTAGCAAGGAAGCGGTCGTTTTGGAGGTGTGTTTGGTCACAGTACATGTTGGCATTGTCACAGATGTCACAGTACATGTTGGCATTCATGGTTCCCTCAATGAACTGTAGCTCCCCAGTGCCGGCAGCACTCATGCAGCCCCAGACCATGACACTCCCACCACCATTCTTGATCGTAAGCAAGACACACTTGTCTTTGTACGCCTCACCTGGTTGCCACCTCACACGCTTGACACTGTCTGAACCAAATAGGTTTATCTTGGTCTCATCAGACCACAAAACATAGTTCTTGTAATCCATGTCCTTAACCACTTAAGCCCCAGCCCTATTTCGGAGACTTTTTGCTTACAAATTAAAACCAGTATTTTTTCCTAGAAAACTACTTAGAACCCCCAAACATTATATATATTTTTTTAGAAAATACTCTGGAGAATAAAATGTCGGTCATTGCAATATTTTTTGTCACATGGTATTTGCGCAGCGGTCTTTAACCACTTTACCACCGGAGGATTTTGCTGTCTTCCGTCCAGGCCACTTTTTGCGATTCGGCGCTGTGCGACTTCAACTGACAATTGCACGGTCGTGCGACGCCGTACCCAAACGAAATTTACGTCCTTTTTTTCCCACAAACAGAGCTTTCTTTTGGTGGTATTTGATCACCTGTGCGATTTTTACTTTTTGCGCTATCAACAAAAAAAGAGAGTTTATTTTGAAAAAATAACAATATTTTTAACATTTTTTTATATGAAATTCCCCCCAAAAAAGATGTAAAAACCAATTTTTTAAAAAATTTTTGGCCAATTTGTTTTCTGCTACCTATGTTTGGTAAAAAAAATCACAATAAGTGTATTTTGATTGGTTTGCGCAAAAGTTATTGCGTTTACTAACAAAGGGAAAGATTTCTGTCATTTTTGGTGTTTTTTATTTTAACGCGTAATGGCGGCGATCTGCGATTTTTTTGTGGGACTGCGACATTGCGGCGGACAGATCGGACCCTTGACTGACATTTTTGACACTTTTGGGGTTACCAGTGACATTACTGCAGTAATCAGTGCTATATATATGCACTGTTACTGTAAAAATTACACTGGCAGGGAAGGGGTTAATTTTATTGGAGAGGGAGGGGTTAATGTATGCCTGGTGCTTACTGACGTGTAGGGGGGGAGGTGACTGAGTGAGTCATGGACAGATCGGATGTCCAGCTATGCTGAACAGTCCGATCTGTCACTCCCTGTCACTATGGAGATCCGCCCGCTGTGTTTACACACAGAGGGCGGATCTCCACACTAGATTCCCGGCGATCGGGGCAGAGCAGCGGCGATCGCCGCTGCTCCTCCCCTGGCCCGACTCCCGATGTGAATGAAAACAGCGGGAGCGAGCCTCCGGCGGCGCGCAAGCGCCGCCCAGAAGGGGGAGTGTCTGACGACGTTAATACTACGTCGTCAGACGATAACGAACCACTTTGCCGCAGTACTATTACCGTACTCGGTCGGCAAGTGGTTAAAACGCCATTTTTTTGGAAAAACATTGAAAAATCACATTTCACTGCATTTAAAAAAATACTAAACAATAAAGTTAGCCCATTTTTTTTGTATATTGAGAAAGATGATGTCACGCCGAGTAAATAGATACCCAACAAGTTACGGTTTAAAATTGCGCTAACCCCCCCCCCCCCAGCCCCCCCCCACGTGGGATGGCGACAAACTACAGTCAATAGAGATCTCAATAGGCGACGCTTTAAATTTATTTAACGGTTACCAGTTTAGGGTTAGAGTATAGCTCTTTTTTTTTAATTATGCCCACACTCTGGCGATCGCGGCGATACCTCACATGTGTGGTTTGAACAGCGATTTAATTCGCGGCTTGACTTCCGTATATGTTTTTTTTGTGCGCGAGCTAACGGTGACGGGGGCGGCTAAAATTTTTATTTTTTTTTTCCTATTTATTTTTTTTTTTTTTTAACTTTATTACAGGTTTTTTAAAAAAAAAAATATGATCACTTTTATTGCTGTCACAAGCAATGTAAACATCCCTTGTGACTATGGATGATCGAACGGTTCGGGTCGACCATCGGTTCGACCCGAACATTGGGTGTTCGAAATTCGGCCGAATTCCAAACTTTTTGCGGTAAAAGTTCGGAATTCGGCCACCAGAACCGCCCAAAATGCAATGGGACAGGAACTGGGCTTTAAAAGCCTGTGATTGGCCCAGAAACATCAGTAAAAGCCAATTGAAGGGGCAGGTGTCTGCTAGGAATGGGATTGGAGTGACTAGGGGGTCCAGAGGCCAATCAGGAGTGAATACGCCCCCCATACGCCCCCCAGTATATAACATAGCCCCGCCAAACCTCTAGCACTGTAATACAGAGGCTGTGGAATAGAGTGGAAGCATTTCTGTTACTCCTGCTGCTTGTAAAGCTCCAGCGTCATTTTGCAATTATTAGTGTGAGGAAAGGGATATGCAGTGTAGTTAGGGTACTATATACCACTATAGTTAGATTCAAAAATCTAGTTTTTGTAGGTATAGCTTTAAGTGTCAGGGTGACTGTAGTGTCGTTTAGGGTGACCTGACTCTGCCATGTCAGGGTAACCATAGTGTAGTTTAATGTGATCTGACTCTGTCATGTCAGGGTGACCGTAGTGTAGTTTAATGTGATCTGACTCTGCCATGTCAGGGTGACCGTAGTGTAGTTTAATGTGATCTGACTCTGCCTTGTCAGCGTGACCGTAGTGTAGTTTAATGTGATCTGACTCTGCTATGTCAGGGTGACCGAACTCTGCCATGTAAGGGTGGCCCCACTATGCAGATTCTGGGTTAGGGGTATACATAATACAGAGGCTGTGGAATAGAGTGGAAGCATTTCTGTTACTCCTGCTGCTTGTAAAGCTCCAGTGTCATTTTGCAATTATTAGTGTGAGGAAAGGGATATGCAGTGTAGTTAGGGTACTATATACCACTATAGTTAGATTAAAAAAACTAGTTTATGTAGGGATAGCTTTAAGTGTCAGGGTGACCGTAGTGTCGTTTAGCGTGATCTGACTCTGCCATGTCAGGGTGACCGTAGTGTAGTTTAATGTGATCTGACTCTGCCATGTCAGGGTGACCGTAGTGTAGTTTAATGTGATCTGACTCTGCCATGTCAGGGTGACCGAACTCTGCCATGTAAGGGTGACCCCACTATGCAGATTCTGGGTTAGGGGTATACATATATATATATATATGTGTGTGTGTATATATATATATATATATATATATTGTGAATGGAAAAAAGGCGCGCGAACCAATGTGACTAGGTGTAAAAGCAGCACTGTGAATAATTAGGAATGCAAAAAAATGTACCATATGAAATATGTTACAAAAGTGCGCTAATATAAAACAAGAGAACAAAAATGTCCATATATGTGAGATTAAAATGAATCAACAATTTGAAATAAAGTCTTTTTCATCTAGAAGAAAGTGTTCCCAAAGTGATATTGCAGGAAAACCAACTGATGAATGATGGGTGTTAGGAAATAAGTGATGAGGGGTGAGTAAATTACCTCTTCCCAAAAAACAATCCATAAACGTGACTTGAAACAAAAATACAATTTTGTGATGACACCCGGTGATGTGAGTGGACTCTTACCATATTTGAGAGAGATTGGAGCATATACTGTGGTACCAATTGGATTCCTTGGTACCACAGTATACGCTCCAATCTCATGTTTATGGATTGTTTTTTGGGAAGAGGTTAATTTACTCACCCCTCATCACTTATTTCCTAACACCCATCATTCATCAGTTGGTTTTCCTGCAATATCACTTTGGGAACACTTTCTTCTGGATGAAAAAGACTTTATTTCAAATTGTTGATTCATTTTGATTTCACATATATGGACATTTTTGTTCTCTTGTTTTATATTAGCGCACTTTTGACTTTTGTAACGTATTTCATATGGTAATTTTATATATATATATATATATATATATATATATATATATATAAATATACCCCTATACAGAAGTTTAAAGAAAAAAACGCCTGAAAAACGCCTGAAACAAAAACGCCCAGGTGTGAAAGGAGGGTAACACCATCCCTGCGCTACTGAAATTCTAAGAAAAAGTATCTGTTTTTTTTCTGGTTCTGGACATGCTACAGAGCTGAAACTTCACAGGTACACTTTTCAGACACTAAATCCAAAGAAATCTCATTTTTTTTTCAATATTTTTTTCAATAATTGGCTCTCTATCAAAAACAATTTTTAAGAACTTTTTTTGCCTGATTCATAGTCCCTGGGGGATTCATAGACCCAGAACCCTAGGCACTTTTTAGGGGCATTTATTGGGTTTTAGGGCTTCAAAATGGTGTTTTTTGATTCCAGAAGTTCAGGTCCCATTGATTTCAATGGGGTTCTGCAATCCGAACCGAACTTTCGGGAAATTCAGGTGTTCTGGTCGAACCGAACTTTTAAAAAGTTCGATCATCCCTACTTGTGACACCAATATGTAGTTACAGGTACTCTTTATGGAGGGATCGATGGTCTAAAAGACCCTAGACCCCTCCACTACACTTCCATGTATGCAAAACGCCGAAAACTGCGCTTTTGCATACAGCCGTTTTTTAAATTTGCCGCCTTTTGCAGCACAGTAACCCGGAAGTGACGTCATGGACGCCGCCTCCGTGTTACGTCATCGGAGACCTGATCGAAGCCGTTTCCGGCATTGATCGGGACTCCATCCAGCTGGCGGACATGCCGGCTGGGTGCTCGGGGCTCCCGATAGGACGGGACCCCCGAGCAAAGTCACGGAAGGCGGCAGGAGGGGGGGGACGTCCCCTCCCGCTCACCCGGGTAACGATCGAGCGGCTCCCGAGCCGCATCGGTCGTTACCGACGGAAAGCAGACCTTTGGCTATTAACCACGGTACCAGGATGGTGCCTCTAGCTAGAGGCATCATCCCGTTATACCCCCGCAAATTCTGCCGACGTAAATATACGTCAGTATGCGGTAAGTGGTTAATCAGCTTGTCTTCAGCAAACTGTTTGCAGGCTTTCTTGTGCTTCATATTTAGAAGAGGCTTCCTTCTGGGATGACAGCCATGCAGACCAATTTGATGCAGTGTGCGGCGTATGGTCTGTCCAATGACAAGCTGACCCCCCACCCCTTCAACCTCTGCAACAATGCTGGCAGCACTCATATGTCTATTTCCCAAAGACAACCTCTGGATATGAGGCTGAGCACATGCACTCAACTTCTTTGGTCGACCATGATGAGGCCTGTTTGAGTGGAACCTGTCATGTTAAACTGCTGTATGGTCTTGGCCACTGTGCTGCAGCTCAGTTTCAGGGTCTTGACAATCTTCTCTGAAGACGTCTAGCCAATGACGAAACGCGTTAGGTGGAACGCACGTCGTGACGTCATACGGGCTTAGTGGAACGCAAGCCGGAACTACCGCTCTCCACTTGCAGCTCACGTGTATGACGGCGTTTTTTGCTCGTTTTTATGGAGTAATATTCACGTTTGCCTCACCGTTTGATACCATTTGTTTTTACTGAACCTTCCTGATGTTTTTTTCCCAGTTTTTTATCACCTCACTGGGATTGTATTTGTTGGAGTGACCGGGGTTGTGTGCAATATTAAACCATTTCCAAACAGTACTGCACTATCTTTTTTTTTTTATTCCTTTTATTATATACCCGTGATTGGAGGTGACCCAACAGGAGGATTATAATTCCAAGAAGGTGCAATTGTGTTTGAAGGAGATATACCCGCTTTGGAGACTACTAGCAGTAAGAGTGATACTGCAGAGGGATAGCTCTATTCGCCAGGAGGGAACGTACCTGGACCTGGAGAGGGTCTTTTAAGCACGATTGGTCTTAATGCCGTAAGGCATATAGGACCCACACTTTCCGGTGAGTTTGAAATTTATCTATTTTCCACGGTGAAGGGATACCTGGAAAAGAAAGAAAGAAGCACCTGCACTTTAATATCTATTTATATATATTTTTTGGACTGTTTTTTTCACTTAGAAGTCACACTTTGGTGGATGATACCTTACTATGGACTGTTTGTTATAATTCATCAACTGTTTTTGTGCACATGAACTATTGCTACTATTTATTAATAATCTTTTCAGATATTGTTATTTTTCACATTACGGAGCACAGTATTCATTTTATATTTTATTTACCTATTAGCACTATATTCCAATATTTACAGCAAGTTTTTTATATTGTGTTTTTATATTGTCATTTTTACTTTTCTCACATTTTTGCTTGATATATTTTAGCAAGCGCTATAGGTAATCACTTACCTTTGATTACTATATTTCATCGTCAGCACTAGCACTTTACTATAGCAGCTGCAATCTATTTATTCACTTTCATCGATTCTTAATATTTTACAATATTATCACTAGGTCCTCAAACACCTTTATAGGTCCCCTCATTTGGCGCGTGTAATATACTTTGTATATTTTTTTCTAATAAGATTAGGAATTGAGAACAGAATTTGCTCCATTCTGCCTGTTATTCCAAATCACAGCAAAGCGTGTGATCCAAGCACAGTGTGATTCGCCGAGATTGCCTAGCGACAAAACGCATGAGAGTCTCTGCAAAGCGGGTATGTAAAATTGGGGCGTGACAAATGCACATATAGTAGGGCAGCCTATTCAAGTGAATGGACTGCCCTATGCATGACACACGGAAATCCACGGTCCCACTATGTGATATGTGAAAAAGGCATTGTGACCAGAATTAAAGACAGAACATTCTGGAGAAACACTATGTAGTTGCTGGGTGTTGACATTGCCTTGACAGCACTCAATATTTATAACGGACAAGAGAAGACAGTGGTGACCCCATCTTGTTGAAGATGAAAAGAGAATGTTTAATTGTTTTAATGTTCTTTCTAAATTTGCATGTGGAAGAGATGAGCTAGTATGTACAGTAAATAATTCTTAAAGCATTTTAATGCTCTAAACTCTTTTGCTTTTCCAGTGTGTGTTTGTTTACTATGCACACTACTATGCATTTCCATACACTTGAAGAAGAGGAAGGCCATTAAAGTTCTAAGGTTCAGGATTCACAAAGCTGATTAGTGCACCAAGAGAACAGACTCAAAGGGAGAATGTAGGGCATACAAGAGCAGTAATAAAGGAACTAACAGAGTACACAGGTGCAATGATGCAGGAAGTTAAAACTAGCACACTGATGAAGGAGACCATAGCCCTCCTGGATTAAGTAGTACACATTAGGGATGAACTTGAGTTTGGTCTGGGTTCTGACAGAACGCAGAATAAATCTGTCACTCCCGCCCACTGCTACCCATTCAACTGGAAACAAGGCATTCCTAGCTCTGCCGTTGCACATAAACAAAGGGGCAGGTTGGTCCTCACATAGTTGACATTGACTTACAGTGTGTGGCTATAGATCAATTTCCTTGACCTAATATAACCAGGTGGCTATATTAGGTCAATGATCTCACAAGCATCCCCACCCCTTTGTGTATGTGCAGTTGCTGGGTAGGGAATGCCCTGATCACAGATGATTGGGCAGCAGTGGGCAGGAGTGACAGCTTTGTTCTTGGTTTGGACCAAACCAATTTCACCCCTAGCTCATCCATTGAATGCTGAGCACTAGGTGCACTAACCATTTAGGATAGAGGTTGAGAACAGATTGGCT
>NC_138771.1:68097843-68277843 GCF_965119305.1 Pelophylax lessonae | reverse complement strand
ATTTAGCAAATAGTGAAAAGCCCATTTAAAAAAATGATGTATTTAAAGAGTTGTGAATTTATATTTCAGTGCTTTATTTCTGGACTCATTACAGCACTTAGTTTTGTGGTTTGCTTTGTAAAAGCTGATCAGAAACAGCTTGAGAAAATGCTATATATTTTTTACTTTTTTTTTTTTTTTCAAAAGTGACTTAATGCTATGGAAAAAGCTGGTCATTGTGATGGAGTGTTTATTTAGGATGTCATGTTTCGTTTGTTTGCCAGCTCTCTGTGAGTCTGTGAGGAAGCCCGCCAGACAAGTTCTGATGTCTGCTCCCTGACCTCCGCACCCTTACACTTTTTCAAAGTTTATTCTCTCCCATCCCAGCAGCACTTGCAGGAAACTCATTCTCCCATTTTGGCAACAAGGGTATTTCCTTCATATGGAAAAATATTTAAAATTACTAGTTTAATGACCTGTCTAGCCTCTGCACACCCCGACGTACCCAATAGGAAACATACAGTGAAAAAATACACAAAGGTTCTCATTTTATATTAACTGAGTTACTTTGTTCAATTATTGTCATCAAGATATCCAGAAATTAGTTTATTTTTCTTACATAAATCACTTCATAGTGAAAGTTCTTGATAGTTTTTTTTTAAATATTCATTTTGGGGAGGAAAGCTAGCATAAAAAAACATATTGTTGAATTGCAGATACTTTTTCGGTGTACATACTAGAACATAGATATTCAGAACTTCAGAAATTCATATTCAGCCAGTTCCACACCACAATCCACACTTAAAGAGGTTGTAAACCCAATTTTTTTCACCCTGAAAGAGAAACACATAATGAGCTAGTATGCATCGCATATTAGCTCATTATGAAATACTTACCTTAGAACGAGCCCTCGCCGTGCCGCTCGCTTACCTCTATGACGGGCGATATGTCCAGTCGCCCGTCTTCCGGGATCGCGGCATCCGGCCATCTGATTGCCCGGAGCCGCGGTGACGTCACTCCCACGCACGCGCGTGGGAGCCGACGGTCACGGCGCGGGGCTCTGAAGGAACGGCCCCAGCGGCCGTTCCTTCAGAGCGCATGCGCCAGTGACATCACTGGCTGCATGTAAGGTAAATATCTCCTAAACGGTACATCTTTAGGAGATATTTACAGTACCTATAGGTAAGCCTTATCATAGGCTTACCTATAGGTACAACTTGCAGAGGAGGGTTTACTTCCTCTTTAAAGCAAACCTGTAAAAAAAATGAATCATCCATATGCCACTGTGTCCTAGGGACCCTCTGATGCTGATACTTAGCTTGGGCCAAGTGGTTGGCTCCTCAGGTCCCCAGTGTTTAAAGTAGATCTAAAGGCAAAACTTTTTTTTTTTTTTTTGGATAGGGAGGGTTATAGCTCCTGTCAGGTTTTTTTTTTTTTTTCATCTGTGTCCCATTAGAGATATTTTCCTTCACATCCTATCTCATAGCCTAAACAGGAAGTGAGAGGAAATCCCTCCAAAGCGAGGGAATCCTTGCTTGCCACCAAGGTCTCCAGAACTAGTGTTCTTATTGGAATATTTCCCCTCTTCTGTTGTTCTGGGGACAACCTAAAATGTGGGATTTACTTTTACTTTCACTCTCAGTAAACATGACAAAGAGGATGAATCTCCCTAATGGGGGCACAGATAGCAATAAAGACCTGGCTGGTGAACAAATCGTTTTCCACTCCGTTCAAAAGTAAAACCAACATTTTGCTTTTAGTTATACTTTAATGTTGAAGTCCAATTTTTGTTAGACTTTA
Organism: Pelophylax lessonae; assembly: GCF_965119305.1. Taxonomy (NCBI): domain Eukaryota; kingdom Metazoa; phylum Chordata; class Amphibia; order Anura; family Ranidae; genus Pelophylax; species Pelophylax lessonae. The sequence continues at coordinate 68,276,064 of NC_138771.1, read as the reverse complement.
TATAGTTCATTTGGGCCAGCTTGGCCCAAATGAACTATGTCTTGCTCTAACATGTGAGGCCCCTGGATGTGTGGTATAAACTATATGTTAAAAAAAAAATCAATAATAATGATATAATTTGCACTGTAAAAAACACACTGCTCAAAAAAAATTAAAGGAACACTATTTAATAAGAGTATAGCATCAAGTCAATTAAACTCATGGGGTATTGACCTGATCAGTTAAGTAGAAAAGGGGGTTGTTAATCAGTTTCAGCTGCTTTGGTGTTAATGAAATTACCAGAAGGTACACTAGATGAGCAACAACGAGACAACCTCAAAACAGGAATGGTTTTACAGGTGGAGGCCCATGACATTTTTTCCCTACTCATCTTTTCTGACTGTTTTTCACTAGTTTTGCATTTGGCTAGGGTCAGTGTCACTTCTGGTAGCATGAGGTGATACCCGGACCCTATAGAGGCTGCACAGTCAGTCTAACTCCTCCAGGATGGCACATCAATAAGTGCCATTGCCAGAAGATTTGCTGTCTCTTCCAGCACAGTCTCAAGAGCATGGTGGAGATTCCAGGAGACAGGCAGTTACTCTAGAAGAGTTGGGAAGGGCAATAGAAGGTCCCTAACTTATCAGCAGGACTGATATCTGCTCCTTTGTGCAAGGAGGAACAGGATGAGCACTGCCAGAGCCCTACTAAAGTATCAGAAACATACTTCATGAGGGAGTTGGGCACCGTGGAGCTTGATTGGCATTTGTCATTGAACACCAGAATTGGCAGGTCCTCCACATGTGCCCCATGCTTTTCACAGATGAGAACAGGTTCACCCTGATCACACGGGACAGACATGAAAGGGACTGGAGAACATTATGCTGCCTGTAACATCGTTCAGCATGACCGGTTTGGTGGTGGGTCAATGAAGGCCTGGGAGGGATGCACAGACCTCTACAGGCTAGACAATGGCACCCTGAATGCCATTAGGTATTGGTATAAAATCCTTGGACTCCTTGTCAGACCCTATGCTTGTGCAGTGGGTCCTGGAGGATGAAGGAATTGATACCATTGAATAGCCCACACGCTCGCCTGACCTAAATCCAATAGAACACCTCTGGGACATTATGTTTCAGTCCATCCGACGCCGCCAGGCTGCACCTCAGTATGTTCAGGAACTCAGTGATGCCTTGGTCCAGATCTGGGAGGAAGTACCCCAGGACACCATCCATCTTCTCAGTAGCAGCATGCCCCGACTTTGTCAGGCATACATATAAGCATTTGGGGGCCATACCATTTTGAGTTGCTGCAATGAAATTTCAACAAAATGGATTAGCCTGCTGCATAATTTTTTCACGTTGATTTTCGGGGTGTCTTTAAATTCAGCCATCTGTAGATAATGTTAATTTCTTTTTGTTCCTAACACATTACCCAGTCCGCATCAGTACAGATATCCAGCATAATATATTTCCCCATTGAGATGAGATGTTTTTTTAAAGTGCTCCTTTATTTATTTTTTTGAGCACTGTATTTCCATAAGTAACAGAGAGGCTGCTGACACAAAAGCTGGGTTCAGACATATGCGACGTGGGAACCATCGCAATTCCAGTGTGGTTTCCCGCATCGCATGTCTCTCGCAGGCAGTTTACACTACCATATGCGAACTGCTGGCCGAAAGGGAGTGGGTGCCTTCTTGTGGTCGGAGGATGGCAGTGCAGGTTGTGCTACCTTGCCCTGCCCCAAGCAAGCCACAGACCGGCACCTGTCTGTGGCCCTGGTGTTGGGGCTCCCGATGTACAGTACAAGCTGATATTAATGAAAAAAAAAAAAGCTATATGTCGGCTTGCCCTGTTTTTATGGGGGTATTAGGCCACATTGTGTTATGTTTGAGGATCCCAAAATTGAGAAAGAATTGATCCCAAAAACCAATACTCCAAAAAGCAGATTATAGAAGGTTCATTTTTTGGTGTAGCTAAGGACTCATTCACCCAGGTGGGTAGGGGGCTTTCTAAAACATTGCGGTTGTGCTGTACCCTTACTGCCTCTCTCAACAGCTAACCACTTTAGCTGCAGAGGAAACAACTGGGTGAGTACATATGCCACAGCTGCAGCAGGAATTATACCTCCTGTTGCTTTGCGGGCATCCTGCAACCATGCATGGGGTTCAAGGGGTTAAATCAGGCGGTAAGGAGGTAACACAATTGCCTATTGTCCCCAAGATTGATAACAGGGTAGGGCAGGACGCATAGTGGCAAGGGTACCTCTAGTAAGTCCTGGCCAACAGAAGAACTGGATCACTCGGCGAAATAGAAGCTGAAGAACAAGAACTCATACTGGGTATCATCAGAGGGTTTGTAGAAACTGGTGTCAGGAAGGTAGTCATACAAGCAGACGTTGGCAATAGGCAGCCGGCAGCAGAGGCATAGATTCAGAAGACGAGAGCATAAACAGGAGCCAGGCCAGTATCACACGAGCAGATGATGAGCTAAAACAAAAAGCAAGATACAGAGTAAAGAAGCAAGCCAAACGTCAGGTATCAGAGGGATCGAGATCAGGCCTTGTCAGAATTCAAACCTGTTATGGTACAGGAACAAGCAGGGCCTGGTCATGGGTCACAGGAGCTGATGACCACTCAACAATTATCTTGAGTTTTTCAGTGCTTTACTAGGTTACTGGGAGCCAATGTCAACTCACACATGCAAGCTCATGCTCATGTGCACACGGCCTTGATTCTGTGCACAGGTTTATGGACAGTTTCACTCACATGCACAGTTCTTCAGGCATTGGCATGACAACTGCTCTTTGAAGAGCAATCCAAATGCAGATAGCTCCTAAGAGAGCAAAGCTAGTATGATTAACCCCATAATGCTGTCTGTATCATTGGGAAGATCTATTACATCCTGTTGTGTTGCTTGAAACAGAGAGTTAGGATAATCTTGCCACTGGGGGCAAATGCTGCAATAAAATCACTTTTTTAGTAGAGAAAGAAAGCGTTAGAATTTTTTTTTAGATCTCTTATTCTGTCTCTACCCCATTGGGAAGAATTCATTACTTCCTGTTCTTCCCCAATCTATCAAAAACCTACAAAACAACTTCTGGGATTCTTTTTTAAAATTGAATCTATGTATTCTAAATTATATTTCCTTTTTAAATGATAAAAAAAAAAAAAAAAAATTCCTTCTTTTATTCAAAAGTTTAAATCATGTGACGGTTACCTAATCTATCCAATAAGTGAACACTGTTATAAGAGAAAAGGGTCAAACATCAAAGATAATAGATCACAGATGTTGCGTAAGTTTGTTGCATGTCAGCCATTCTCCAAAAACGAGTCCCACATGATAGAAAAGTAATTTTCAGAGTCAAATGGGTTCATTGTCTACCTTCATTTGGCATCGCTTGAGTAATGATCCCGGTTATAAAACTGCAAGTTCAAAATAGTGATTCCTAAGTAAACTCTGAATGACTTGACATCCAGCTTGGATTTACTAAGCTTAAAAGTCTGCAGCTATTTAGAGTGAAATGTACATTGCTCTGTCAAAACAGATCCACTAACTGTTCCAGCAGTAGAGGGAGAGTACGTGCCGCACACTCTAATTGCATCAAGATGTCTTTTTTTGGCTTGAATGAATTAGAGATGCATTTTTCTGAATTAAAAATGAAACACAAGTTAGTCAGCGGTTGTTTGAGTTGTTGGCTTACTAAATCTAGCAAAAATGCCTTTTCAAATGATGAAGTGTCAGCATCTTAATTGGTAACATGAACTCTGTGCGTTCAAATGCTGACTTACGGTTTGGCTATCGATGATGAATTAATGTATTTAATATGCCTGGAGAGAAGAGACCTGGGTGTCAGGTGATTCATATATACTGGAACACTGACATTTAAAGGTAAATCTGCTAAACAGAAGTTAGAACCTTCAGAAATCCATCTGGTTTGTCACATAACATTTACGCAACAAAACACCAAAATTCTAATGGTACAAATTGCAGCAGGTTTAAAAAAAATAGCATACTAGTTTTGTAAAATGTGGGCAATTAAGGCAGCCCCAAAAGAATATTCCGTTTAAACAAATGACATCAGAATTTATAGGCCTTGATTCTCTTCTCTGTTGTCATTTGTCATTAAAGTTTGAATGCAGCCAAAACATTTTTTATTTGGTTTTTGTCAGAGTGGTAAGGGGTTACAATCCTATTAAGTTTTTATTGCTGTCTGTGTTGTTTCTAGGGAGCTTTAATCTCTCTATTTGTCTTGGCAGCCCTTATTACTGGGCCTAAAAGTGAAGGTAAATCCAATTTTTGAGTTGTCAATGTCACCAGAAAAGTAATAGAGGGGGAAATCTTCAAAGGGGGCACTTGTTACAGTAATGGTAACAACTGTCTAAGAAGGGATATTCCTGATTGGGATCAGGAGGGGTGGAGCTTTGGCGTGATGACGCACACGCCCGCTCTGGAGTGAGCCACAGGCCGAGTCCCCGCGCCCGTCGCCGCCGTTACACTGCGTGGCTCATGTATCCGGGGTGTTGATGGATCTCGAGCCTGAGGTCTCTCCCAGCCGCAGTTGTGCAATTTAGAGTCCAGGCTTGCCTCTCCCTCTCATTGCTTCAGGGGCTTTCGGACTCCCCCCTAGTCTTGACTGCTGGAGGGTTTGGTCAGAGAGGAGATCTTACTGGTAAGGACTGGAGGGGGTAAGCCTGCTCTGCTAATATACTGTATATGTAAACTGCACAGGAGGACTTTTTCTGTGAGGGGGAGGCCAGGGTGAAGAACTCTGATCTAGTGGAGGGGAAGGACTGTTCCAGAAAAGAGATTAACTCCCACAGATATAACAATTAGCAGAGACCCCCTGCTGCTGTAAACCACCGACTGTCTGCTGTATACTCTGATTGACTGCTGCACGCTTGCTATACTCTGAGAATACTCTGATGCTGCGTACTGGCTGATGTATACTCTGTTGGGCTACTGTGTACTCTGAGCGACTGCTATATATCTGGATGGGCTGCTGTGTATTCTGACTGGCGGTTGTATACTCTGACCAACTGCTATGCTGAGTGGAAAAGCTTTACTTTTTGTTTGTGAGTCAAGTCAGTGGAACTGAGTCAATATTTGACTTATGATGGTGCCCTTTCAAATACATAACTGATTCCATTTGCAAGTAATAGATGAGAGGTAAATCTAAAATCAATAAAGCAAACCAACCTGCCCCTAGTCCAGGTGGCATTCAGGGGTATATGTCAGCACAGACCAGTATGGTGGAAGAAGGACTGACTGACTGAAGGGCAGAATGAGAAGGGAAAGCAAAGATCCATAATGGAAGAACCTCCAGCAAGGAGGATTAGTGGCCCAGGGACAACTAGACCCAAAAATACTGGAGGTTCCCCTCTAGGGGGACCTAAGGTGGGAAACAGCAGCCCTAAAGGGGAGAGTCTTGCCTTATTGGAAGGAGACAGAAATCTGGAGCACCCCTAAGCAAGCTTACCACTTACCAAGGAAGTATTAGCAGGACTAAGTGGAAATATCTTTGAAATCAGACATAACAGCAGTCCGAACAGATATTGGAGAGGTACTTGGCTGGGTGGAAGAAGTGGAAGAGAGGATAGATATACACGAATGATTATTGGATGATCTGAGCAAACAGATACAATTATTACAAAGAGCTAATCATTCGATACTATATAAATTAGAAGAGAACCAAAGCCGGAGGAAAAATTTGCAAATTAAGTATATACCGGTGAAACAGGGGGAGGAAGACCTGACAACAATTTTATGGGGCCTCTTTAACCCAATGTTGGGAAAGGAGCCCCCAAAGACTTTAAAAATTGATAGAGTACACAGGGTGGGAGGATACCGAAGCCAGAGTGGGAGTACCCCAAGAGATGTAATTGTGAGGTTTCACTATGCAGAAGAAAAGATGAGAGTGATGGAAAAGGCCCAGAAAACCCCTGGGATTGTTCTTGAAGGAGTAATTCTGCAGCTATATGCCGATATGTCGGCTGAGACTCTGTCAAGAAGGAGACTTCTTAAACCCCTGACAGACCTGTTGCGGGCTTCCAATATTTCTTATTGATGGGGTTTCCCAGCCTAACTTAAAGTAAAAAAAGAGGGCCGCACTGCGTTTCTTAGATTCCCAGAAGATCTGGGAAAATTCTGCAACAAATTGAACTTCTGGACACTCCAATGACATTGAGGGAGGAAAAGTGGTCTCGGGTGGAGAAGGGGGAGGGGGGCATGAGGTTATCCCCTGTCCTTCTTTCTTTTTTCCTCTCTCCCTCTTTTGTATACAGAACCTCTTTCTGGAAAAGGATATGATAGTTGCTCCTGTGGCTGTCCATGGTTTTGGTTAATATAGTATCATATAATGTTAGGGGCCTAAATACACATAGTAAAAGGCACAAGGACACTGGAGAACTTCTCCATAATGGGGTAGGAATGGCCTGTTTACAAGAAACACATATCACACATGCTTCAGGGATTAAATTATTGTCCCGGCACTTCCCTATGTGGTTTTTTGGTGATACGACCTCAAGCCACTCACGAGGAGTGGCGATTGGATTTGATAGAAGTACCATATTTATGCTAGGAAGTTTTCTGTTTAATAAGGAAAAACTATTCGATATTGAGTGTACTTTTGCAAACATCTATGCACCCAATAGAGAGCCGAATAAGTTTCTGGGGAATATTCTGAAACAATTTTTAAAGAAGGGAGGCTCATAGTATCGGGAAACTTTAATTGGGGGTTAGACCCACGTATAGATTCATCGACAGGACTTTCACGTCTCCCACTACAATGGCAGAATGAAATTAAAAGCTTACTGGGGGAATGTCAGTTGGTCCATGCTTGGAGGAATAGATACCCAAAACTGAGAGATTATATTTGTTATTCCTCAGTACATGGGTCTTATTCAAGGATTGATTATATTTAAATAGAACATCAATTATTACCCTCCCTTAAGAACGTTACTATTTTGCCTATTACACTCTCTGACCATGCCCCAGTTGATGACCCCGTTAGATTTAGCAACACTAGCACCTAGAGAAAGGGCCTGGAAATTGAATATGTCTCTCATCCAGGACCCCCAAAAAATAAAGAAGATGGAAAAGGAATTGGATACGATACACAAGAGATCTCATGGGCTAATCTATAGAAAGTGTTTAAGGCTTATATAAGGGGGATATTGATAGGCATTGGGACACAACAATAGAGGGAAAAGAAGAAGAGGAAGAATCAGTTACTAAGGGAAATTAATATTTTGGAACAACCGGCCAGATCCAATGGCATCCCAGAGCAGCGAGAATTAATTGAGAAGAGAGAGCTAACGGCGCTTATGGAGTATAGGACAAAAAATGCATTTCATATAGTGATGAAAGAAAAATATCAATGAGATTTTCCCTTACCTCCTGTTCTGGTTACAACCGTAAACTTTTGAATTTCCCATAATTTTTTTGTCTCTGTGACAATGGTAAACATGACCAATAGAGGACTAAACTGCAGAGCAAGGAAACAGCATTGAAAACTTGACAGGATTTCTAATTATACCCTACCCCAACTGTACTCTATTGAAAAAAAAAAAATAAATTAACTTTACATACTCTTTACCTATAAGGACATATTGCAACCAAAATAATTCCTAATGTAGTTCCTATTTGTTCATTGATTCAATACGTATCAAGTAGTTATTGCTGCTGGGGTCAATTATTTATTATTACAGTTGCAACATATGACATTTATTTAGGAAAGGAATATCCACTATCTGACAGGGTGCACAAACTGCACTCCTTGGGGTCCCATTGACTAACAAGTTGCCCACCTACACTCCTGGGGTCCCGTAGTCTAATAGAGCACCTCACATGCATTCCTGGGGGTTCCATTGTCTGGCAAAGTGTTTGGGCAAATTTGGGCAGTATGCAGATGCATCAAACTATTAATCATTTTTTTAAAATATTTCTCCCATTTCTACTTAAAACATTTACAACATTCACTTTTTTGGAAAGTTCTAGGTTATAAATAATTTACAGACAATTCTAAGACTATTAAAATGTTATGTGAAATACCCAATATGTTTGAACAGGAAAGACAGAGAGACTTTTTTTCTGTATGGCTTGAAAGAGAGAATAACAAAGGCCATAGAATAGAAACCTAGAAATGCTTTCAAGAAATTGCAGGAAGGAAACATACTTCACAGAAGCAATAATGCTGAAATACAAGGTCATTCTCTAACGCCACTTAATAAAGATTCATAATGAATGTGAAAACATGTTATACATTATATATGGTATGGACATGCTCGTATTTCTAAGTAGAAATCTGTAGAATTTGTAGATATTTTTTACAGAACTATAAAATAGGATGGGGTAAACTGAGCAACACCTATTTGCTGATAAATTCTGTCTCTTTCCCATTTGGTTTATACAAACAGCAACTTTTTCAAATGAATAAAAATTTTAATCTGGTCAGTATGTTTCTTATACAATTTAAATGAGTGGGGATAGGGTTAGAACCTCTGCCAGGATCGAGTTAGAACCTTTTCCAGGTTGCTTGACTGTCTGTGTTCTCTTGGAGATCTAGGGATAAGCTTTGCATATAGGTTGACAGAAAGTTTGACTCAAACTCTAACATGTTCGAGGTTCACTTAATGGATAAACCAAATGACCAAATTTGGCCTGTTTTACTGGCAGTATTGATACCACTAATAAATTAACCATCTTTCATTTGCAACAGCAACCAGATGTTTGCATGTTAAATGAATGACTTCTCAGCCTGCCCACCAGCTTGTTTCACATACTAAACAAGCCAACAGGATATCGCGGGTGAAGATAGTAAGCGGAAAAATGATACATGATGATCCTCCTCCCAAAAACACCTCTCTGGCCAGATGCTAAATGTCAACACCCAAATATGGTCATCATCCCAACTTAAAGGGTTTGTATCAAGCTGTTATCCTAGGTTATCCTCTATATTTCTCAGAGGCTTTCTTGCTGTTGTCATATGCAGGTGGGAAAATGATGTAGATGTATTTGAGGATGAGCAATGAGAGAAGGCTCTGTAAGGTGTGCAGACCTGTTCTCTTAATGTCATGCAATGCCTGTTTCAGCTTTATATTGTGCTTCAGGTGCATCTCACGCCTGCTTGACTATGTAAAATGGAAGTGAGAGACTACCCAGTGTGCACTAGATGCACTAGGGACCATGGGGATTTGACTCATCGTCTGTGGTGATGCCCAAAATTGTATCTGTATTGGACTGGGGTACATAACACTATTAATAAGGTGTTTCAGATTAGTATTCCTACTGACCCCAAGCCTTGTTATCTGGGTATTCTGGATAAGCTTCCAACTGAGGAAAATTTCAAACAGGCTATCCTGGCTCTTTTCCAGGCCCGTAAACTATATCTTAAGCACTGGAAAGCAGCTGACCCTCTACCCTTAAAGCGGTGAATCAATCAGATAGGGGATACCCTGCATTTGGAAAGGTATATCTTCCAACACAGGGGGTGCCCAAGGAAATTCAACAAACTATGGGACCCATGGTTGAGTACAGGGCTTTCCCCAGTAGACTTGGTTATGGATAGACTGCTGTTGTAAAGCTATTGATGAGGTGAATCAACATTAAGCACTAGGTTACATTACACTATATGTCTTGAATTTGAAATGGGGTACTTATGTTGGGTTCTGTGGGTGGGTGCCTTTCGGCGATGGTATCTGGAACTATGTCATGTTTATGTTTGCCATATATTGTCTGGAACCTGTAATGTTTGTTCTATGCATATGTTTCTCACTAAACTTCCATTTGGGGGAAAAAAAAATGGTTATCATGCCCATATTTGGTAAATAACATCACATGGGATCCCCTAGCTAATTTGGTTGTTCAATCGCAACAGAGCATTGGTAAGAGAGGTTAATCACAAGGGTGTACGTTATTTACCGGAATCTCCTAGACATTTTAAGTGTACAAATAAAACAAAGCCAACCGGGAAATGTCATTTAACCACAATTTCTTTTGTCAAGCATGTGGTTTAAAGGAGTAGTGTATTTTTCATGTTGCCCTTTCAGCCTTCTTAAAAGACCTTCTCCCCATTTGCATTGATACATGTCCCCCCTTAGCATTGCCCAGCTATTTTTATCATCATCTATCATCTCATTTTTACCAATAGCTTACAAATTGGTCTTAAAAATGGGCCAAAAAAAAAAAACAAACAACTAAAGTCTGCTTCCATAGACTTTTTTAGGGTTTGAGGTTTCGGGGTAAGGGTTGATATCCGAGGGAGCAAAATTAACCTCATCATTGTTGTGGGAGTAAAATAGTTCTAGCAATGGTGTTTGTGGAAATAAAATAAGGGCAATCGTTCTTGTGTGTAAGAGAAAAATGAACCTTATTGATGTGTCAGTGAGAGTAAAATAAGTAATACATTGTTCTCAATGTGTTAGCAGGACCAAAACTCACCCCCATATTCTGTATGCCGGGAGTGCAGCAGTCAGGATTATGTAACATTTATTACAACTGGAGCACATAGAATCTGGTGCAGCTGTGCATAGTAACCAGTCAGCTTTAGCTTCGGATTGTTCAATTAAGCTTTGACAATGAGCCCCCATTCACATCGGGCTGATTTGACATGCGATTTGATATGTCAAATTGCATGCCCAATCTGAGTCTGTTTCCCGCAATGGCACCGCCCGATTCCCAAAAGTAGTTTCTGCTCAACTTTTGGTGACTTTGGGGGTGATTTAAGTAGACATATGTGCATGAACCCTCACAGATGTCTGTCAAATTGCCCCCGAACTCATACCAATATGTGGGTTTGAAATCGCGGCTGAACTCACACAATTTCAAACCTGCCCTCAGTGTGAACGAGGGCTAAAAGCTGGAAGCTGATGGTTACTATGCACAAGTTCACTACATTCTGTGTGCTCCAGCTTTAGTAAATCTCCCCCATTATATTCATGCTCTGCCCTGCCACTCTGTACTGAGTACAAACACTTGACACTTGGCAACTACACTTGGCTGTTAACAGGTTCTTTTCTACCTTGGCAATCTCAAGAGATGCCGGCCTTTACAGGCACATGAACTTTAATGGCATCCCAGTCTCAGTCCGTAGGGTTCAATATTGAGTTGGCTCACCCTTTGCAGCATTAACAGCTCCAACTCCTTTGGGAAGGGTGTTTAGGAGTGTGTCTATGGGAATGTTTGAGCATTCTTCCAGAAGTGCATTTGTAAGGTCAGGCACTGATGTTGGACAAGAAGACCTGGCTTGCATTCTGGGCTCTAATTCATTCCAAAGGTTTTCTATCAAATTGGCAGTCAATTTCCTCTACCCCAAACTCGCTCATTCATGTCTTTATGGACCTTGCTTTGTGCACTGGTGCGCAGTCATGTTGGAACAAGAAGGGACCATCCCCAAACTGTTCCCAGGAGCATGAAATTGTCCAAAATGTCTTGGTATGATGATGCCATAAGAGTTCCCTCCACTGGAACTATGGAGTCAAGCCCAACCTTTGAAAAACAACCCCACACCATAATCCCCCCCCCCCCCCAAATGGATAAGTGAGTTTGGGGTGGAGGAACTTGACTGGCCTGCACAGAGTGCTGACCTCAACCCGATAGAACACCTTTGGGATGAATTAGAGCGGAGACTGCGAACCAGAATCTCATCCAAAATCAGTGCCTGACCTCTCAAATGTGCCTCTGGAAGAATGGTCAAACATTCCCATAGACACACCTTAGCCTTGTGGACAGCCTTCCCAGAAGAATTGAAGCTTTTATAGCTGCAGAGGTTGAGCCAACTCAATATCGTAAAGCAAAAAACCAATGCGCTATAAACTCAATATTGAACTCAATATTGAACCCTACAGACTAGGACTGGGATGCAAATAAAGTTCATGTGCATGTAAAGATAGGCGTCCCAATACTTTGACAATATAGTGCATTTAAACCCTCACCTTGTAAAACAACCCATTCAGTTAATAGAAATTAAAGGCAAAACATGGGGTGGTGGTGGTGGGGTGTTAGGACAAGTCTGATCATTGGAGGAGAGCACACTGTGTTCCCAACACAGCTAGAGGACAGACCACTGTCTGTTCTCCTGCTTAGTGTGGTAAGTTTTTAATAGGAAAGCAGAGGGACTTGCAGGAACTCCGGGGATTTTACACAAAAGAAGCAATACAAATAGAACAGGATACTTTTCCAAACAAGTAAATGGTACAGCAGGCACATATCGGGAAAATGAAATATTGGGTTTACATACTCTTTTTTTAATTCCAAAAAAGCTTTGTCAAGCCTCAAGGTATTGTTTATACATTTCAACCACTCATTATGAGTTGGAGGATCAGTTGGCTTCCAGCATCGTAAATAAGTTTATGGACTTGAAAAAAGTTTTGGAGATGGTCGATTAAAAACTTTCTGACACCGTATGGTCATCCAAGATTCTTAACACACGCCCTTATTTTTAATCCTAGTACAAGCTATTAGAGGGACTGGATATGCAACATAATCACAGATGGCAACACAAATATTGACAGATAAATTTACCTTTTGAATGTCTATCTAAAGCTGAAGAAGATTTTTCCTGGAGGTGAACTTTAAGAATCATTGGTTCTTGTAAAAGCATACCACACGTATGCAAATATCAAACATTTAGATATATTTGGTCTCAGGCTACTTTAAGGTCTGTGAGGCTAAATGCATTCAACATTGATGCCAGGTACAACAACAAAAAGGCACAGAATAATACATTACTCTTTTTGGACTGTGTGTTACATGTCAATGAGGTAGGTTGACTTGGACAATGAGGTCTTCCGGAAACCTGTTGACACAGACCAGTAACCACCTTTTGACTTCCACCACGCTCTGAAAAACAAACTGGGGGTTATTAGAACTCTACAACATCAGGCTGAGATAATTACAGCAAACACAGAACCTAAAGACAAAGAATACGTTCATCTCAGGAGTGCTTTTAATGTTTGGGGCTATGCAGACTGGGCTTCCTTTAAAACATCCACAAGGACAACCAAAAAACATGAGATAGCAGAAAACACAGAGTATTATAGTCATCCCTTATGTAATGAAAGTGTCAGAAAAAAACAGAAGGATCTTTAACAAACATTGCATTCCTGTGTCTTTCAATTCCAACAAAACACCATTACAGAAAATATATTCAGACCTAAAACCTGAACACAAGCAATGTAACTTGGTATATGCAGTGTAGTAAGGAATTCAAAGACCTGTACATTAGGGAGACAAAACAACCTTTCAACAAATGGATGGCCCAACATAAGAAGGCAAGATCTGCAGGTCAAGCTTCTGCAGTCTAACGTGACATTCTTTTGAAGACAGTAAGAGAGGACAGTTTGTTCTCATTAGGTATAAAAGAGACCATCTACATCAAAATGGAGCAACCATTCTTGAACACAAGTGGGGCTTTCAACATCATTTGTCTTCCACATATAATACCATTTAAATATCTCTAACCTGGAGATTTAAAAATTCATACCTTGCACTATGAAAATCAAATATTTATACATAAACAGATTTCTTTACAACTAAATGGGCTTATGTAACTAGAACAGGATCTAGAATTTCAATTCACCCAGCCTGTTCTTGGACAATCAACATCTGCCTTGACACATTTCATGTAAACTGGATTAAGGTGTCTGTGCGACTTGTGTGAATATAAATGATGAGGTACGTTTCCTGACTCACATTTGAAATGAAGAAGTGACTTGTTCAACATTACAGAACAAGTCTAGAAAGTGACTAATTGCTGCTAGCTAAACCATGACCTGGATAAATGAGAACCTTCATAGACAACACCAATGAGAATGATTCACTTGCAACTGGCCTAATTTACATATATGCATGTATATTTGCATTTATAAATGATAGCCATGGCTTACATGATAAATGGTTAGATTTATGATAAAAAGGAGGCGAGACTTCAAGGCATGTATTTAGCTTCCCTATGTAGTAACTCCCTAAGCCAATTTAAATAATTCACATGATGCTCATGTGTAATGGGAATGTCTATATCAGAGGGATCTATGTATATGGTAATTTTTTAACACACTGGAGATATAATATTTTAATAAAATCAAGCTGTGAGAAATGTAATTTTCGAAAAGGAGCTTAAAGAAGAACTTTGATTTTTACCAAGAGGTGTAATACACATTTGTATGACCATGCTGAAGATACAGGGGTCAAGTCCTGGGAACAAAAAGTGTGGGAACTCACCCAAGATTACCACCCCACCACCTCAAAAATTTAAAAAAGTTTGTGTTTGTGTATATTAACATTTTGAGGAGCGAGGGCCACTTTAGCGACTTGGTAACTTGTCGCGGGCCACAATGAATGGAGCGGACAGATCAGATCAGAGGACAGGTCCATGTCAGCATATGCAGAGCAGACATGGACACATCTCTCTCTACTCTATGGGCCCTCCAATCTGATCTGCCCACACAGAAGGGGACGGATCCCCTTTTGTTTTTTTAAGTGGATTGAATTGGGTTCTTGCAGGTATGGCTGGTGGCTGCTAACTGGCTGGCGGGAAATGCTGGCTGGGTACCGCTGGCGGATACTGCTGGCTGGTACTGGTGGTGGCTACTGCTGACTGGTACTAGTGGTGGGTACTGGTGGCGGGTATTGGTGGTGGGTAGAGCTGGTGGTTACAGTTAGTGGGTACTGCTGGCTGGTACTGCTGGCGGGTACTGCTAGTGGGTACTGCTGGCTGGTACTGGTGGTGGGTACTGCTGGCTGGCACTGTTGGCTGGCACTGCTGGTGGCTACTGCTGGCTGGCACTGCTGGTGGCTACTGCTGGCTGGTACTGCTGGCGGGTACTGCTAGTGGGTACTGCTGGCTGGTACTGGTGGTGGGTACTGCTGGTGGCTACTGCTGGCTGGCACTGCTGGTAGCTACTGCTAGCTGGCACTGCTGGTGGGTACTGCTGGTGGGTACTGCTGGCTAGTACTGCTGGTGGGTACTGGTGGTGGCTAATGCTGACTGGTACTAGTGGTGAGTACTTGTGGTGGGTATTGGTGGTGGGTAATGCTGGTGGTTACAGTTAGTGGATACTGCTGGCTGGTACTGCTAGTGGGTAGTACTGGTGGTGGGTACTGCTGGTGGCTACTGGTGGTGGCTACTGCTGGCTGGCACTGTTGGCTGGCACTGCTGGTGGCTACTGCTGGTGGTTACAGTTAGTGGATACTGATGGCTGGTACTGCTAGTGGGTACTGCTGGCTGGTACTGCTGGCGGGTACTGCTAGTGGGTACTGCTGGCTGGCACTGCTGGTAGCTACTGCTAGCTGGCACTGCTGGTGGGTACTGCTGGTGGGTACTGCTGGCTAGTACTGCTGGTGGGTACTGGTGGTGGCTACTGCTGGCTGGTACTGCTGGTGGGTACTGCTGGCGGGAACTGCTAGTGGGTACTGCTGGCTGGTACTGCTGGTGGGTACTATGGCGGGTTACTTTGAGTTGCAAATTTCCCTCTCTATTTCTTAGCTATCTCTCCTCCTCTGCATTATTTCTTTCTTCTCTCTCTCACTTGTTCTTTTTCTCCCCATCTCTCTCTCTCTCTTTCCATCTGTCTCTTTATATCGCTTTATTTCCATCTTTCTTTCTCTCTCTCTCTCTTTATATATATATATATATATATATATATATATATATATATATATATACGTATCTTTCTCATCTCTCTTCCTACCTCTCTTTCCTTCCTCTCTCTCTCTCTTTCTCATCTCTCTCCTTTTACCTCTCTTTCCCTCATCTTTCTCTCTCTCTCTCTCCCTCTACCTCTCCTTCCCTCATCTCTCTCTCTCCCTCTACCTCTCCTTCCCTCATCTCTCTCCCCCTCTCTCTCTCCCTCCCTCCCTAGTCTCTCTCTTTCTGTCTCTCTCTCTCTCTCTCTCTACCTCTCCTTTCCATCCTCTCTCTCTCTCTCTACCCCCCTCTCTCATCTGCAGAGCCGATTCTTCCTGTTTTGCTCCTGTCACAGGTGGAGTGCATTTGGTATCACTCCGCCTGTGACAGGAGCCGACACTCTACAGGAAGCATTGGCTCTGCTTCCTTTAGTGCAGCTCCTTTCCTCACACTGTGCTCGGGGATGATGGGATGGGAACCCAAAATCTGGGCTTGCCGACCCACCATCCCAGAGCAGAAGATGGCCCCAGGCGCTGGGATTGTGTCGGGGGGACTAGGATGCTGCTGCTAATGGGAACGGCGTTCCCGCTGTAGAAAAAGTACAGCAATGCCGTTCCCATGCATTCCCGCAGGAATCGAAACCTGTGAAGATGTATACAAATATATTGTAGTAGGGTTTTATGAACAGTTCTTTGCTCAAGTGTTCGCCTACTTAAACAGTTTGGAGTATCACAATCTTAAATTAAAATCACATTTAAGTGGCTTGACTCTTACATAAAAATTGGGTGACTGTTGCACAAGCCAGAGAGCAACCTCTTATATAAGCAGACTATGGTCTATAGTTTTTTTTTTTTTTTCATTGCTTAAAAGAGAAGTTTAGGCTTTTCTTTTTTTTTTTTTTTTTGTTTTATTTTAGGAACCGTACTTATCTTGGTAGATGCAGCATCAGTCTGATGCTGCAATTGTCCCCCGTTGGCTCTAAGGCTGAGAACTGAGCAATAAAACACAGCTGATCACTTAGTTCTCAGTGCTCCTTGTGCAGAGAGCTTGTGACAGTCAGTCACCACTGTCTGCTCTGCCCCTCCCTTGTACTCACCGGAGCGCTGGGCTGTAAAGGGGCGGGAGCGGTTGACTCAGGCTCTCTCAGCGGATCCCTGACAGGCTGAGCCGAGTGCCGGTCCAGGCTCCTGGGTGGATCCCGACCATATAGTTGCAATCTTTCCCCACCCGGGGCTGACTCTGTGATGTCAGCCAACTGCTTCAGCCCGCTGTTGGGTGAAAATGGGTGACAGGAGTGCAGAACGAACTGCACACCTGTGATCCACAGGAGAAGTACTGCCAAACAAGCTTTGGCTTTACTTCTCATTTAAAGTAGGCTCTAAATGAAAGCCATTTAATTTGCTAAAACAATGTGTTTCAAAATCAATTAACATTTTTATTAATAAGACATTATTGTATGACATTTTTTCAGCTTTTGCTGCATTTGAGCACTGCAGACCTCCTACAGCCTTTCCCTTTCTACATACATGCACTCCAATAATGCATGCATGGGTATTCCCTGATGGTGACAAGAGTGAACCATAGCACAGCCATTTGTATTCTTCATTTGGGAGAGTGTGTGACATAGGTAATTGGAGGACAGGGACAGAATGCTGTCACCATATAACAGGAAGTGCCTGAAGAAAGTGCTTTGTGGCAGGTTCACAGGTGCTGTTTCCACAAAAGCTTCAGATTTAAAAATATTGACAAATATGTAGCACCCTCACCCCAGGTCTTCTAAAGGCAGGGTGAGGCAGGGAGCGAGCTAGCATTTACCCCAGGGCTGAGTCCATTTGAACAAAAATTGGGTGACAGGAACTTTTGATCTTTACAAAGCTTTAATGTGGAACTTGGAAGAAGTTAGTGGGGGGGTTAGGGGTCTCAGATACCAGTAGCAGATCACTTGGATCCAGAGAAAGTACAGCTTCACAGTACCAGAACCTTTAAGCCAACAGGGCGATACTGCAAACATGGTTTTAGATGTAGGACAAGCTCCACAATGTCAGAGCCTTTTAGCCGACCTGGCAACACTGTAAGCATATTTTAGATGTAGATGCATCCTCCAAAGGGGGCCCAGGCCCTCTTGAGAGACCGGCCTTCATCCTGGCTTTCTCCAGAAACGGTCCTCCCATGGGTCTTTTCTATTTCGCTTGGCTTCTTCTACACCGGGCAATACACCCTAAGGACCACCTCAGCATTAGTAGCTCACTTCAGCAGCACCTCCCCAGGCCAGGAGACTGAGGCAAGAGAAAAAGCACATGGCCCCGCAAAGAACCTCCTAATGGGCTGACTGGCTCTTTACCCATGTGATCGGCTGTGTCCAATCACAGCCGGTCACATGTAAATGTAAAACTGTCAGAGTGTGTGGCTAGGAGAGCCGATCAGAGGCTCCTCCTCATAGGGAAGTCTAGGACAGGTAATCAGGGCACTGATTATCAGTGCCCTGATTATAGTAAAGTAAAAAAACAGTGCCCACAGTGCCCGCAGTGCCCACAATCAGTGCCCACAATCAGTGCCCATAGTGCTGCCAGTCATTGCCCATCAGTGCCTGCTCATCTGTGCTGCCCATAAGTGCCCATCAGTGCCGCCTATCAGTGCCCATCAGTGCCACCTCTCAGTCCTCATCAGTGTGGCATATTAGTACTTCCTCATCAGTGCCGCCTCATCAGCGCACATCAGTGAAGGAGAAAAATTACTTATTTCCAAAATTTACTGACAGAAAATAGGAAAAAATCATGTCATGTGTGTGTAAAACAAAAGACTTTGCAAAGACTATAATTAGAAGATGCGTATTGAAATGAATAATATCCTTTCGGCAGGGAAGCTCTGTCCACCTGGCTACATGGTAATAAGTCTGCAAAGGAAAGGATCTGGTCATGTCAGCATCTTGTCTGCCATGGAATACAACTCATTTATTTGGAATGCCAAGAAACAGCTGTAACAGCCATATAGTGTGACAGCCCATAGGAAAGTAATGTTCAGCAGCTGTTTCCTTGTGAAGTCTGCCTATTCCTTACACCATACATCTTTCTATATCTCTCTTTGAAAAGTACAAGCAGATAGATATGGATGATTCCAATACGGGATAACATACAAGATTTTTTTTTGCATCTAAGACTAATATATTTACTTTTAGTGGTCACCTGGACAGCTAATTTGTTTTTTCTTCAAAGAAGACATTTTGTACAGCATTATGGTATTTGGTTATTCATATTTGGAGTTTCAGCAAGAAAACATAGTAGCCGGCCATTGCCAAGAGAAAGGACAAATAATTCACTGCTTTCATATCCTCATTTCTGGTTCTGCAAATGTGGCTGAATTTAAAGCGGAGTTCCGGGCAGAGAAACTATTTTTTTCTGAACATACCCCCGGGACAGTCAGGGCTAGCACATTCCACAATGGCTAGCCTCTGATCTGTCCCGGTTCGCACTTACCTGTAAGAAGAAATACTTACTTAGAAATTTTCTTCCACAGCGTTTCCATCTCGGTTGTGGGCAGCTGAAGCCGGCGCGGTCCTCTTTTCTGTCTTCTTCCGCGTCTTCGTGTCCCAGAATGCACTGCACCGGCCCCTCTCGTCACTTCCGGTGCGGCGCCGCATTCCTAAACAGCTTCTGGGCATGCCCAGAAGCTGTTTAGCAGGGGAATGCGGCGTCGCCCGGAAATGACGAGCGGGGCCGGTGCGGCGCATTGATTGCTGGGAGCTATGACGTTTAGCTCCCAGGAATCATCGCGAGGCAGGAAGTGACGGGGTGAGCCTCGGCGCTGGAGGAGGAAGCTGTCATAGGTGAGTATTTACGATCTTCAATAAAAAGGTGAGTAAACAAAAAAAAAAAAAATAACTATCCAATTCCTTTTCAGGTGAGGCATACCTAGCGGAGGGGCACAAAAAAAAAAATCTTTTTTGTGCCCGGAACTCCGCTTTAATCAGTGGACTGGATAGTCATATATTTGGGCTTTATTTTATTTGCATGCCCACACAGAGTATGAAACAGACAACTCATAGGTTTAGGGCCTGGTTCATATGTTTGCATTTTTATGTGCATTTAGGAATGCAAAAAATACATACAGAAGAGCAACAAAAATAATTAGGGGAATGGAGGACATCAGCTATGAGGAAAGACTACAAGCACTGAACTTATTCTCTCTGGAGAAGAGACGATTGAGGGGGGGATATGATATCAATGTACAAATACTGTGCTGGCGACCCTAGCATAAGGAACAAACTATTCAGAGAAAGGCAATACAATAAGACACATGGCCACTCATTAAAACTAGAGAAAAAGCGGTTTAACCTTAAAGTGCGTAAGGGGTTCTTCACTGTAAGAGCGGTAAGGATGTGAAATTCTCTTCCACAAGCAGTAGTATCAGCAGGGAGCATTGATAGTTTCAAAAAACTATTAGATGGGCACCTTAGAAACCACAACATACAGGGGTATACAATGTACGGTTAACAGCAAACACGCACACATCATAGGTTGAACTGGATGGACAGATGTCTTTTTTCAAACTCACTAACTATGTAACTATGTAACATGTGTTATAAAATACACTGAATCCAACATGGCTGTTCACATCTGTTTCATCGCATATGTAAGAACGAGGCATAAGCATTTCTCTGTGCATTTTCATGCACTGTGATTCTCAATAGACTAATGAAAACCCATAACAATATGGATACAATGCATATTAAACAACAGACAAAAGCTGATACGGACAGGTGTGAACCTGGCTTAAAGCATATGTAAAGCCAAAACTAAAGCCTTAGTTTTGTTTTGGATCAACCCAGCGGACTGAACGAAAAAAACTAAAGAGCTAGTGAGGAGCCGCTGTACTAACTATGCAATCCTAGTACAGGGATCTCCCATGCTGAGCTATTGTGTTCTGACAGGGGAATAACCACCCTGCCAGGCCACTCTAGTCAGCTCCCTCAGCCATTGACCAAAGTCGATCAGCAGACCATTTTCGGTCATGGCCCTTTCACAGAAGCTGGCTGAACGGTGTGTCGGACCAGCTGCTGTACACACGGGTTGAATGTGGCCCAGCTTCTATTGAACCAGCCAATGCCGCCTGATATTGGGCCCGTGTATATGTCCCTTAAAGAGGAAGTAAAGTCCCTAAAAAAAAAACGAGAAAAAAAAAGCCCTGTAAAGAGAAAGGCATAATGAGCTAGTATGCATTGCATACTAGCTCATTATGAAGTACTTACCTTAAAACGAGGCTCCTGCCGTGCCGCCCGCTCAGCGACAGGACGGCCGACATGTCTGGCCATCCTGCTCCCGGGTTCGCGTCCTCCGGCCATCTGATTGGCCGGAGGCGCGATTACATCACTCTCGCACGTGCGCGCGGGAGCCGCCGTTCACGGCACTGGGCTCTGAAGGAACGGCACGGGTGGCCGTCCCTTCAGAGCGCATGTGCCGATGACGTCATCAGCAGTATGCACTCTAAATATCTCCTAAACGGTGCATGTTTAGGAGATATTTATAGCACCTATAGGTAAGCCTTAATATAGGCTTACCTATAGGTAAAAGTTTGTGAAGTGGGTTTACAACCTCTTTAAGGGTGGATTAGACTCTCTGTTAGGTTTTGATTGCGGTCTGTGTTACTGCTGGGGAGATTCACCCTTCTATTTGTTCAGTTAACCATTGTCACCAAGACAGAAAGTGAAGAGAAAGCCTTCATTTTAGAGATGTCACAAGTTATCTCTCTGGATCCTATCCAGAGACTCCAGCTAGTCGGGAGTTCCCTCTGCCTTTGCCACTATATGGTGAAAGGTGTGGTGACAGAATCATCACTACTTCTGTCATTGTAGAGCTGTTAGCTGTATTATTATTATTATTAATATTATTATTATACAGGATTTATATAGCGCCAACAGTTTGCGCAGCGCTTAACAAAATGAAGGCAGACATTACAGATACAATACAATTTGGAACGAGAGGAATCAGAGGGCCCTGCTCCTTAGAGCTTACAATCTAAAAGGGAGGGTCAATTGATACAAAAGGTAATAGCTGTGGGGGGGATGAGCCGATGGAGAAAGTGAAAGTGTATTAATTAGTAGCCGGATAGGCTTCTTTAAAGAGAAGGGTTTTCAGGGATTGTCTAAAGATGGATAGATTAGGGGACAGTCGGACAGATTGGGGTAGAGAGTTCTAAAGTATTCTGGCAACGAAGAGGAAAAGAGAGCCAGGAGAAGGGTGGGGGCTTCGTTCTCTGCCCCTATAGCTAATTCATGTGGCCACATTTTAATTCCACCTCAAGCTAAAGTAACATACTATTCTGGTAAAATAAGCGTAAGTTTATAGCAAACACCCAAAACTCCAACAATGGACTGAGACCTGTGTAGCAAGGTTTCCAGGCCCATGGCCTGATGTGGGTCTGCCATTAGTACCGGTAATCTCTCCAGCCCATGTGAGCTGTGACCCTGGGTGTGATAACTGAAGCAGCGACAACTCTGGCATCTTTGTTTGTAGTTTTATAGGAATTAAGGGGATGGGAGAAGGAAATGAGTGGGATACTCCTTGAGGCTTAAACTAATTACAATTGGGACTTTTATTTCTGAAATGCCCGTTGGCGCTTCCTTGACGCCAGCCAACGCTTACTAACACTGAGAATATTCTGTAATACAGAAGAAATGCTGAATCCTCGACTTATAGTCCAGAAGATCCAAGACTGAGAACTGTAGAACTCCCAACACTGTTGCACTGTGAAAGTCACTGAATACTTCCCCCCCGCCTGGCACAGCTTGAGGTAGTATATAGTAGAACTCTATGTAACTGTCACTGTAACTGGCCGCTCTGTACAATTCAGGGCCCAAACTGCAGGTGCCCCCTTTGACCTTAAACTCTTCAGGGTCCACTGACTATGCACCCCCTCTGCAGCTACAGGGTCCTCAACCTAGGTACCCCCTTTACAGCTAGCTGACCCTGAATCCCAGAACCTCTTCCGGAGTGGTCCCCTCTAACTTCAGGCAGACCCCCAGGGGCAATCCTCAGTACTCACGACCTGTGTAGGCTTTCCTGGGACTGGACCCCTCTCTCTCCGCAGGCTAACTGGCTGGCGGGAAATGCTGGCTGGGTACCGCTGGCGGATACTGCTGGCTGGTACTGGTGGTGGCTACTGCTGACTGGTACTAGTGGTGGGTACTGGTGGCGGGTATTGGTGGTGGGTAGAGCTGGTGGTTACAGTTAGTGGGTACTGCTGGCTGGTACTGCTGGCGGGTACTGCTAGTGGGTACTGCTGGCTGGTACTGGTGGTGGGTACTGCTGGCTGGCACTGTTGGCTGGCACTGCTGGTGGCTACTGCTGGCTGGCACTGCTGGTGGCTACTGCTGGCTGGTACTGCTGGCGGGTACTGCTAGTGGGTACTGCTGGCTGGTACTGGTGGTGGGTACTGCTGGTGGCTACTGCTGGCTGGCACTGCTGGTAGCTACTGCTAGCTGGCACTGCTGGTGGGTACTGCTGGTGGGTACTGCTGGCTAGTACTGCTGGTGGGTACTGGTGGTGGCTAATGCTGACTGGTACTAGTGGTGAGTACTTGTGGTGGGTATTGGTGGTGGGTAATGCTGGTGGTTACAGTTAGTGGATACTGCTGGCTGGTACTGCTAGTGGGTAGTACTGGTGGTGGGTACTGCTGGTGGCTACTGGTGGTGGCTACTGCTGGCTGGCACTGTTGGCTGGCACTGCTGGTGGCTACTGCTGGTGGTTACAGTTAGTGGATACTGATGGCTGGTACTGCTAGTGGGTACTGCTGGCTGGTACTGCTGGCGGGTACTGCTAGTGGGTACTGCTGGCTGGCACTGCTGGTAGCTACTGCTAGCTGGCACTGCTGGTGGGTACTGCTGGTGGGTACTGCTGGCTAGTACTGCTGGTGGGTACTGGTGGTGGCTACTGCTGGCTGGTACTGCTGGTGGGTACTGCTGGCGGGAACTGCTAGTGGGTACTGCTGGCTGGTACTGCTGGTGGGTACTATGGCGGGTTACTTTGAGTTGCAAATTTCCCTCTCTATTTCTTAGCTATCTCTCCTCCTCTGCATTATTTCTTTCTTCTCTCTCTCACTTGTTCTTTTTCTCCCCATCTCTCTCTCTCTCTTTCCATCTGTCTCTTTATATCGCTTTATTTCCATCTTTCTTTCTCTCTCTCTCTCTTTATATATATATATATATATATATATATATATATATATATATACGTATCTTTCTCATCTCTCTTCCTACCTCTCTTTCCTTCCTCTCTCTCTCTCTTTCTCATCTCTCTCCTTTTACCTCTCTTTCCCTCATCTTTCTCTCTCTCTCTCTCCCTCTACCTCTCCTTCCCTCATCTCTCTCTCTCCCTCTACCTCTCCTTCCCTCATCTCTCTCCCCCTCTCTCTCTCCCTCCCTCCCTAGTCTCTCTCTTTCTGTCTCTCTCTCTCTCTCTCTCTCTCTACCTCTCCTTTCCATCCTCTCTCTCTCTCTCTACCCCCCTCTCTCATCTGCAGAGCCGATTCTTCCTGTTTTGCTCCTGTCACAGGTGGAGTGCATTTGGTATCACTCCGCCTGTGACAGGAGCCGACACTATACAGGAAGCACTGGCTCTGCTTCCTTTAGTGCAGCTCCTTTCCTCACACTGTGCTCGGGGATGATGGGATGGGAACCCAAAATCTGGGCTTGCCGACCCACCATCCCAGAGCAGAAGATGGCCCCAGGCGCTGGGATTGTGTCGGGGGGACTAGGATGCTGCTGCTAATGGGAACGGCGTTCCCGCTGTAGAAAAAGTACAGCAATGCCGTTCCCATGCATTCCCGCAGGAATCGAAACCTGTGAAGATGTATACAAATATATTGTAGTAGGGTTTTATGAACAGTTCTTTGCTCAAGTGTTCGCCTACTTAAACAGTTTGGAGTATCACAATCTTAAATTAAAATCACATTTAAGTGGCTTGACTCTTACATAAAAATTGGGTGACTGTTGCACAAGCCAGAGAGCAACCTCTTATATAAGCAGACTATGGTCTATAGTTTTTTTTTTTTTTTTCATTGCTTAAAAGAGAAGTTTAGGCTTTTCTTTTTTTTTTTTTTTTTGTTTTATTTTAGGAACCGTACTTATCTTGGTAGATGCAGCATCAGTCTGATGCTGCAATTGTCCCCCGTTGGCTCTAAGGCTGAGAACTGAGCAATAAAACACAGCTGATCACTTAGTTCTCAGTGCTCCTTGTGCAGAGAGCTTGTGACAGTCAGTCACCACTGTCTGCTCTGCCCCTCCCTTGTACTCACCGGAGCGCTGGGCTGTAAAGGGGCGGGAGCGGTTGACTCAGGCTCTCTCAGCGGATCCCTGACAGGCTGAGCCGAGTGCCGGTCCAGGCTCCTGGGTGGATCCCGACCATATAGTTGCAATCTTTCCCCACCCGGGGCTGACTCTGTGATGTCAGCCAACTGCTTCAGCCCGCTGTTGGGTGAAAATGGGTGACAGGAGTGCAGAACGAACTGCACTCCTGTGATCCACAGGAGAAGTACTGCCAAACAAGCTTTGGCTTTACTTCTCATTTAAAGTAGGCTCTAAATGAAAGCCATTTAATTTGCTAAAACAATGTGTTTCAAAATCAATTAACATTTTTATTAATAAGACATTATTGTATGACATTTTTTCAGCTTTTGCTGCATTTGAGCACTGCAGACCTCCTACAGCCTTTCCCTTTCTACATACATGCACTCCAATAATGCATGCATGGGTATTCCCTGATGGTGACAAGAGTGAACCATAGCACAGCCATTTGTATTCTTCATTTGGGAGAGTGTGTGACATAGGTAATTGGAGGACAGGGACAGAATGCTGTCACCATATAACAGGAAGTGCCTGAAGAAAGTGCTTTGTGGCAGGTTCACAGGTGCTGTTTCCACAAAAGCTTCAGATTTAAAAATATTGACAAATATGTAGCGCCCTCACCCCAGGTCTTCTAAAGGCAGGGTGAGGCAGGGAGCGAGCTAGCATTTACCCCAGGGCTGAGTCCATTTGAACAAAAATTGGGTGACAGGAACTTTTGATCTTTACAAAGCTTTAATGTGGAACTTGGAAGAAGTTAGTGGGGGGGTTAGGGGTCTCAGATACCAGTAGCAGATCACTTGGATCCAGAGAAAGTACAGCTTCACAGTACCAGAACCTTTAAGCCAACAGGGCGATACTGCAAACATGGTTTTAGATGTAGGACAAGCTCCACAATGTCAGAGCCTTTTAGCCGACCTGGCAACACTGTAAGCATATTTTAGATGTAGATGCATCCTCCAAAGGGGAGTAATAATATCCTTTCGGCAGGGAAGCTCTGTCCACCTGGCTACATGGTAATAAGTCTGCAAAGGAAAGGATCTGGTCATGTCAGCATCTTGTCTGCCATGGAATACAACTCATTTATTTGGAATGCCAAGAAACAGCTGTAACAGCCATATAGTGTGACAGCCCATAGGAAAGTAATGTTCAGCAGCTGTTTCCTTGTGAAGTCTGCCTATTCCTTACACCATACATCTTTCTATATCTCTCTTTGAAAAGTACAAGCAGATAGATATGGATGATTCCAATACGGGATAACATACAAGATTTTTTTTTGCATCTAAGACTAATATATTTACTTTTAGTGGTCACCTGGACAGCTAATTTGTTTTTTCTTCAAAGAAGACATTTTGTACAGCATTATGGTATTTGGTTATTCATATTTGGAGTTTCAGCAAGAAAACATAGTAGCCGGCCATTGCCAAGAGAAAGGACAAATAATTCACTGCTTTCATATCCTCATTTCTGGTTCTGCAAATGTGGCTGAATTTAAAGCGGAGTTCCGGGCAGAGAAACGATTTTTTTCTGAACATACCCCCGGGACAGTCAGGGCTAGCACATTCCACAATGGCTAGCCTCTGATCTGTCCCGGTTCGCACTTACCTGTAAGAAGAAATACTTACTTAGAAATTTTCTTCCACAGCGTTTCCATCTCGGTTGTGGGCAGCTGAAGCCGGCGCGGTCCTCTTTTCTGTCTTCTTCCGCGTCTTCGTGTCCCAGAATGCACTGCACCGGCCCCTCTCGTCACTTCCGGTGCGGCGCCGCATTCCTAAACAGCTTCTGGGCATGCCCAGAAGCTGTTTAGCAGGGGAATGCGGCGTCGCCCGGAAATGACGAGCGGGGCCGGTGCGGCGCATTGATTGCTGGGAGCTATGACGTTTAGCTCCCAGGAATCATCGCGAGGCAGGAAGTGACGGGGTGAGCCTCGGCGCTGGAGGAGGAAGCTGTCATAGGTGAGTATTTACGATCTTCAATAAAAAGGTGAGTAAACAAAAAAAAAAAAAAATAACTATCCAATTCCTTTTCAGGTGAGGCATACCTAGCGGAGGGGCACAAAAAAAAAATCTTTTTTGTGCCCGGAACTCCGCTTTAATCAGTGGACTGGATAGTCATATATTTGGGCTTTATTTTATTTGCATGCCCACACAGAGTATGAAACAGACAACTCATAGGTTTAGGGCCTGGTTCATATGTTTGCATTTTTATGTGCATTTAGGAATGCAAAAAATACATACAGAAGAGCAACAAAAATAATTAGGGGAATGGAGGACATCAGCTATGAGGAAAGACTACAAGCACTGAACTTATTCTCTCTGGAGAAGAGACGATTGAGGGGGGGATATGATATCAATGTACAAATACTGTGCTGGCGACCCTAGCATAAGGAACAAACTATTCAGAGAAAGGCAATACAATAAGACACATGGCCACTCATTAAAACTAGAGAAAAAGCGGTTTAACCTTAAAGTGCGTAAGGGGTTCTTCACTGTAAGAGCGGTAAGGATGTGAAATTCTCTTCCACAAGCAGTAGTATCAGCAGGGAGCATTGATAGTTTCAAAAAACTATTAGATGGGCACCTTAGAAACCACAACATACAGGGGTATACAATGTACGGTTAACAGCAAACACGCACACATCATAGGTTGAACTGGATGGACAGATGTCTTTTTTCAAACTCACTAACTATGTAACTATGTAACATGTGTTATAAAATACACTGAATCCAACATGGCTGTTCACATCTGTTTCATCGCATATGTAAGAACGAGGCATAAGCATTTCTCTGTGCATTTTCATGCACTGTGATTCTCAATAGACTAATGAAAACCCATAACAATATGGATACAATGCATATTAAACAACAGACAAAAGCTGATACGGACAGGTGTGAACCTGGCTTAAAGCATATGTAAAGCCAAAACTAAAGCCTTAGTTTTGTTTTGGATCAACCCAGCGGACTGAACGAAAAAAACTAAAGAGCTAGTGAGGAGCCGCTGTACTAACTATGCAATCCTAGTACAGGGATCTCCCATGCTGAGCTATTGTGTTCTGACAGGGGAATAACCACCCCTGCCAGACCACTCTAGTCAGCTCCCTCAGCCATTGACCAAAGTCGATCAGCAGACCATTTTCGGTCATGGCCCTTTCACAGAAGCTGGCTGAACGGTGTGTCGGACCAGCTGCTGTACACACGGGTTGAATGTGGCCCAGCTTCTATTGAACCAGCCAATGCCGCCTGATATTGGGCCCGTGTATATGTCCCTTAAAGAGGAAGTAAAGTCCCTAAAAAAAAAACGAGAAAAAAAAAGCCCTGTAAAGAGAAAGGCATAATGAGCTAGTATGCATTGCATACTAGCTCATTATGAAGTACTTACCTTAAAACGAGGCTCCTGCCGTGCCGCCCGCTCAGCGACAGGACGGCCGACATGTCTGGCCATCCTGCTCCCGGGTTCGCGTCCTCCGGCCATCTGATTGGCCGGAGGCGCGATTACATCACTCTCGCACGTGCGCGCGGGAGCCGCCGTTCACGGCACTGGGCTCTGAAGGAACGGCACGGGTGGCCGTCCCTTCAGAGCGCATGTGCCGATGACGTCATCAGCAGTATGCACTCTAAATATCTCCTAAACGGTGCATGTTTAGGAGATATTTATAGCACCTATAGGTAAGCCTTAATATAGGCTTACCTATAGGTAAAAGTTTGTGAAGTGGGTTTACAACCTCTTTAAGGGTGGATTAGACTCTCTGTTAGGTTTTGATTGCGGTCTGTGTTACTGCTGGGGAGATTCACCCTTCTATTTGTTCAGTTAACCATTGTCACCAAGACAGAAAGTGAAGAGAAAGCCTTCATTTTAGAGATGTCACAAGTTATCTCTCTGGATCCTATCCAGAGACTCCAGCTAGTCGGGAGTTCCCTCTGCCTTTGCCACTATATGGTGAAAGGTGTGGTGACAGAATCATCACTACTTCTGTCATTGTAGAGCTGTTAGCTGTATTATTATTATTATTAATATTATTATTATACAGGATTTATATAGCGCCAACAGTTTGCGCAGCGCTTAACAAAATGAAGGCAGACATTACAGATACAATACAATTTGGAACGAGAGGAATCAGAGGGCCCTGCTCCTTAGAGCTTACAATCTAAAAGGGAGGGTCAATTGATACAAAAGGTAATAGCTGTGGGGGGGATGAGCCGATGGAGAAAGTGAAAGTGTATTAATTAGTAGCCGGATAGGCTTCTTTAAAGAGAAGGGTTTTCAGGGATTGTCTAAAGATGGATAGATTAGGGGACAGTCGGACAGATTGGGGTAGAGAGTTCTAAAGTATTCTGGCAACGAAGAGGAAAAGAGAGCCAGGAGAAGGGTGGGGGCTTCGTTCTCTGCCCCTATAGCTAATTCATGTGGCCACATTTTAATTCCACCTCAAGCTAAAGTAACATACTATTCTGGTAAAATAAGCGTAAGTTTATAGCAAACACCCAAAACTCCAACAATGGACTGAGACCTGTGTAGCAAGGTTTCCAGGCCCATGGCCTGATGTGGGTCTGCCATTAGTACCGGTAATCTCTCCAGCCCATGTGAGCTGTGACCCTGGGTGTGATAACTGAAGCAGCGACAACTCTGGCATCTTTGTTTGTAGTTTTATAGGAATTAAGGGGATGGGAGAAGGAAATGAGTGGGATACTCCTTGAGGCTTAAACTAATTACAATTGGGACTTTTATTTCTGAAATGCCCGTTGGCGCTTCCTTGACGCCAGCCAACGCTTACTAACACTGAGAATATTCTGTAATACAGAAGAAATGCTGAATCCTCGACTTATAGTCCAGAAGATCCAAGACTGAGAACTGTAGAACTCCCAACACTGTTGCACTGTGAAAGTCACTGAATACTTCCCCCCCGCCTGGCACAGCTTGAGGTAGTATATAGTAGAACTCTATGTAACTGTCACTGTAACTGGCCGCTCTGTACAATTCAGGGCCCAAACTGCAGGTGCCCCCTTTGACCTTAAACTCTTCAGGGTCCACTGACTATGCACCCCCTCTGCAGCTACAGGGTCCTCAACCTAGGTACCCCCTTTACAGCTAGCTGACCCTGAATCCCAGAACCTCTTCCGGAGTGGTCCCCTCTAACTTCAGGCAGACCCCCAGGGGCAATCCTCAGTACTCACGACCTGTGTAGGCTTTCCTGGGACTGGACCCCTCTCTCTCCGCAGGCTCTCGGCACATCGGATCCCCTCAGCTCAACTCAGCACTCTCTGGACACTCAGACGACACCCTGAGACATCCACCTTCCTCAGACAGGAGGAGAGACAGCCACACTCTCCTTCCTGGGACTCTGCTCCTGCCAAAGACACCATGCCACGCACTTCCCCCCAAACTTATACCCACTCCCAGAATCCTTTGCAGCATAATCTGCCTTCTGGGGTAGTCCCCTGATTGGGCTTCCCACACTGCCCTATGAGAAGCATCTCACAGGAGCCAGTGGGGATACTTCTCCCCTCAGCAGGCACATCTGGAAGCCCTGACACCCTATCAAAACAAATCACAGCCCTGCTGTTAGGCAGACAAGGCCCACTATATATTTACCTAGCACCTACCTGTAGGGTGCTACACCTGTAAGTTGAGACCCAAATTCCTTAGATGATGTCCATCGATAAAATGAAGGCTTTGCCCTTTTGGATCCAGCATTAATTCCCCATGAGCCTCAACCTTCAACTTTTTCATCTCTAGCCCTCCAGAATGTCTCAACAGAAGCTAACGCCAGCGATGTCTGACCCTCACCCACCGAAGATTCCACTCCCTTCTATATTTTTCCCCATACTATGTTTCTTTCCTTTTCACCACAATTTTTTCCTTTATTTCTTTTTTTTTGCATTATTTTAGTGTATCAGTCAGTCTGATATATGTAACAAAGATATCTTGGAGGTGAATGTCTTTTTTGGTATATGTTTGTCCCCTTTGCCATTTACGATGTTGATGTAATTTCTCCTCACTGTGCTGGGGCATGCTTTACAACTCTAAATGACCTACTCTGTTAACTTTTCAGTAAACACAATTGAACTGAAAAGCTAGCAAAATCCCTTGGTTAGGCCGCATGCCCACAGGATGTTTTTTTTTTCTCCCCTGAATGCCTTTGCTTTAGTGGAGGAAAAAGCAGCTTAAAAAATGTGCCCAAAGCCATATTTTGCAAACACGTTTAGGCAAGTTTAGACATCAAGCGTTTCGGCGTTCATTAATTTAGTTGGCCAGATATTAATTTATTCTGGCAATTGGAATGAACACTAAAGCTCTAAACGTGCCTAGTGTTAAGGTGCATTTACAGGCGTTCATGCATGTTCAGCAATTTTCCCACCCAAATACGTCTCTCCTAAATGCAAAGTGATTTTTTTTCTGCCTCTAAAAGCTCCTGGCTCTAAACACCTATGTGTGCGTGGATACATATGGGGCTTTTCCACTGCATGGAACCGAATGGCTCAGCTTGCTTTTGTGCTTTTCCACTGCTGGTACCGCATGGTATGGTGTAGGAATGGTTCGGTACGGTACGGTAAGGCGTCGCTTTTCCACTACATGGAACCGAATGGTACGGCTCTCTAAAACAGTCCCCCCTCGATTGTGGTTCCAAGAGGTACCATACCGGTACCATATCCCACAATCCTTTGCATGCAGTCACTACCAGCCACCGATTGGTCAGAGAATCGTTGTTATCCCACCCACTTAACTTTAGTACTACTTTAGTGGAAAAGCAAACCATACCAAACCGTACCGAACTGTTCCAACACCGTACCATGCGGTACCAGCAGTGGAAAAGCAAACCGGGCCAAGCAAGGCCAAGCAGGGCCGAGTAGAGCCGAGACGGTACTTGCAGTGGAAAAGTGCCAATAGATGGGCATTTAGAGGCAGAAAAAGGGCCAAATGCTCATATAAGTGGTGTTTTTGACACCCAGCATGCATGAGATTATTCA
The DNA here is from genome assembly GCF_965119305.1 of Pelophylax lessonae. NCBI lineage: Eukaryota > Metazoa > Chordata > Amphibia > Anura > Ranidae > Pelophylax > Pelophylax lessonae. The sequence goes on along the minus strand of NC_138771.1, from coordinate 68,244,162 downwards.
ATCTTCCTTTTTTTTGAGGCTGGGTTCACACTATTGCGAACTGTATGCGGGTTTCCCCACATCCAATCCGCATGTCAGGAGATTGTGACTGGTTCTCTTTGGAGCCGGTTCACATATCTCCAGAGGGGCTCCGGTGCAAATTGCACAGGAGTCCTGTTTGTATTCTGATCTATTTTAGGTCCGAATTCAGCCAAAAGTTCAGACTGAAATCAGACCTGAAAGAGCGAACAGGAATGTACCAGACCCGTGCTGTGAGACGCTCCGTGCGGTAGTGTAAACCCAGCCTAAATGTTCCACGTTCTCTAACATGTAAGGCCTCATTTGCGTGGGTGTACCAAAATGTACTCCCATGCGAAGAGCCATCTTCTGTTGTGTGCATCCACATACATCCCCGAGTGCACCTCTGTGTACGTCCGATGCCCAGATCAGCATGCAGATACCAGATAGACTGTTTTCTGATCTGTGCATTGGACCTGAACAGATGTACACTCAAGATGTGCGTGGAGGTCCATGTGGGTCTGTGCAGCCAGCTACCTGTCATTGATTTCAACAGGCTGCCTGTTTGTCCCTGCATGGAATACCTGTGCATCCTGGCCGGCTGAAAATGACCCTTTGCCCACTGGATGGGCGTACAGGATCAGTACGCACATGTGAATGAGGCCTAAGTTATCTTGCTGTCACTTTTTAAAGTGACAGCAGAAAAAGACCAAGTAGTCCATTGAGTCTGCCTATTTTTTTGGGTTTTTGTTATATCATTTTTTTGTATAGATCTATGTTTGTCCCAAGCACATTTGAAGCCATTTATTGTTGACTGTTTCACTACCTCTGCTGTAAATTTGTTCCAAGCATGACCTACTCTTATAGTAAAATAATACTTGCTAAAATTCGTTTTAAACTTTACTCCAGTTAGTTTGAGATCATGGACAGTAATTCTTCACTGTCGTTTCGCATCAATTGCATATGTAGACATGCACATGACTGCAGTGCGTCCCTTTACCAAACCCATGGACTCATTCTGATCTTTAAGCTCACCAACTTTGGAAAGTTCCTAGGTTTTTGTTATAATCATGAAAGCAAGACCTCAAGGGAACTCTTTAACTGGGAACTTTTTTTTTTTTTTTTTTTTTTAAGCCCGTGGTGTGTGAAACACACTCAAAAGACTTACACCCGGTGCATAAAAAAGTGCACACACGCAAACGTGAACACACAAAAAAGTGCACAAGGCGTACACACATGGCCCTCCTCCGAAGAGGAAGGGCCCTGACCCTGATCCCCCGGGGCGCGAAGCTCCTGACAGGGACTGAGGTACTCACTTAGGTCCACCCAGCCGAAGCCGGGCAGACCCCATTCTTCAGGGGGACTGCCGAAACAGCCCACCCCGAGTACTAGGTAGGGCTCCCCCGAAGGGAGACCCCATGGGAGAGGGCGAACTAAGCCAAAAGGCAATATCCACCCCCTCCCAAGACTTACAGGGCAGGCCCGAGGACCTACGCCATCCAAGTCGTGCAGTGACAAAACAACCAAAAAGGGACATACGTGAACACACAAACAAAGAAAAACAGAGTGGGGAAAAGGGAAGTGGAGAAGTGCTGGGTAGTGCCTAAGTGCTAGACCTCGGCAGGCCCCCCGGCCAGGAATAAAAAATTCCTCTGGTGTTGGCCAAAAGGCCCACCCCAAGAGGCAGGTGCAGAAAAAGTGTGATGGTGCAGTGACCAAGGTGCCACAAAAACTCAGGTGAGCTGCCCCTCACCAGTGAAATTGAGGCACCCCTGGGCTGCCACCCCAGGGGCACGTACACCACGGGCTTTTTCGGTCTCAGCCCCCGGCCAGACCCAGTGTAGCCCTATCCCATCAGGAGGCATCAGAATTTTAGACAGCTTAGGGAGAACCTGCCTTCAACTGGGGACAAGCCTTTTGCAAGGCCAGATTCAACCCAGGAGGAAAGGTTCCCCCACCACCATCCGCCATTCCTTACCAATCACATCCAGGAGCAGTACTAACCGGAAAATTGGCGAAACCGGCTTTCCCGCTCCCTTCAAACTGACAGGGGCGGACCCATTCAAATCAGAAGGCAACGGACCCATCCGGCTTTCTCTGACAGTGCCTACTTCCCGGTCCTCCAGTTACGCCTAGAGCGCCCCGGTTCATTTCAGCCCCTGCCGATACTAACCATCAGGGTCCATACCAACTGATAAGAACAGATTTTTTTTTTTTTTTTTTACCAATCAGCATGAATCGCTAACTCTAATCTCTTCTACAGGAAACCGCCCAGAGATCAAGCTGCGTTCGTTACATCATTTAGGTAAGTATTTTTTTATCAAAAGTATAAAAGGACACATTAAACATAATAATAAAACTTAAACATCATATCCCCTCCACCAAAGCCACCCTATCTCATCCTCCACCTCCCAAAATTCCAAAAATTATCAGCAACCTCCACCCCCAACACCTTCCTGTCCCTTAATAAGACAAGATACAGTTTACTAACACACCACTCATAGCAGTCATCCTCTGTCAGGAGGAAACTCCCCTTTCTATATCCGCACCTTGCCTCCCACACAACTTCCTTCATAATAGCTGCGCAGATCCACCCTTTTTTTTTGGCATCAGCACCTCCATGCACCAAGCCATACAGACAAAGCTCAGGCGCCACATTTTTAAGTCCCAAGATGTTTTCCACCAAACCCACCAACCTCCGCCACACATTCCGAACAAAAAAGCACTCCAAGAACACATGTCTCACTGTTTCAATGCCGCCACAACCTTCCCTTACACACCTCTCGCTTCTCACCAAATCTCTTGATTTCAGAAAGGACATCGTAAGCAAGCATCCATGGAAGGACATCCACACTACTTCCTTTTGATGGTTAGTCACTCCTTCCCCTCCCAAGTTCCTCCAACATTCCTCCACTTGCTTGTTTCTTAAGTCAGCAATGTTAGTAACAACCTCCTCTCTCTTCAACCATTTAAGCAAACTGAGTTTCGACACTGCTCTTACTCCCAATTCACTAATGCGATTCGTCTCATACCAGCTTTTTAATTTTCCATAGTAAGGTGGGGAAACGAGTGCCACTGGTCTGGACAAATCCCGAGTCCCCCAACCCCACTTCACCACTGACCACCCCATCAAATACCGCATAAAGCAGCCAGCCTTCCCTCCACCAACAAACGCCTTGTAATGTGCCAGCCATATATGCATTCCCAGGAAGGACTCGATATTCGGGAAGTTGTAACCTCCCAGTCTTACTTCCTTTTGGACCACAGTTCTAGCCAGCCTCTCCATTTTGGAGCCCCAAAAAAAGGTGAACAGTAACTTTTCTATTTTCTGAAGCCACCTCTTATTAAAAGGAAAAATCAAACCAAAGTAGAGCAACAGAGGCAGACAAACAGATTTCACTATCAGGGTTTTCCCGGTCAGAGACAACCTGCGTAGTTTCCAGAATTCCAACTTTCCAGATAATTTTCTAACGCATTTTGCTGCGTTCTCCTGATTACGTAGGTTCTTCTCATAATGGACTCCCAAAACCTCGATAGACTCTACCTTCTTAAGTTTGGACGGTCCAAGGTCATAAAAGCCACTCAGGGTACACACAGAGCTCTTACCCCAATTGACCCGCATTCCGGCCATAGCCCCAAACAATTGGAGTTGCAATTCTGCCCTTGCTAGATCTCTCTGCGTTTTACATAGGAGGACCACATCGTCCATATAGCATAGGGATTTTAATTTTTCCCCACTCCCTCCGGGTACAAAGAAGCCTTCAAAGGCTTTATCCTTTTGTATACATCTCAACAAGGGTTCCATGATGCAGATAAACAATACAGGTGACAGGGGACAACCCTGTCTTACCCCAGATTTAACCTTGAAGGATTCCGACAGGGTCCCATTGATCAAGACTCTGCTACTTGCATCTGTGTACAAACATTTCACCATATTAATGAACCCATCCGGGAAACCCAACTTCCTTAGCACTACGAACATAAACCTATGGGACACCCGGTCATAGGCCTTCTCCAGGTCTATGCCTGCCACTGCAAGAGGTAGATTGTTGCATTGGGCGTAAAAAACGAGGTCCCTCAAGATAATCAGGTTATCCCCAATCCTCCTCCCCGGGATAGCACACACCTGCCAATCCCCTATCACCTTATCTACCACCTCCTTCATGCGATCTGCTAGGATTTTAGCCAGAATCTTATAATCTGCATTAAGCAGAGTTATTGGTCGCCAATTCTTAACGTCCTTCTCGTTCCCTTTCTTGTAGATTAGGACGATGACCCCTTTCTTCATTGACGTCGACAATTCCCCGGACTTCATACAGTACTTTACCACGTCCACCAGGTGAGTCTTAAGGATCGACCAGAACCTTACGTAGAATTCCGCAGGAATCCCATCTCCTCCTGGAGTCTTGTTCTTCGCCATCCCCTTAATAGTCTTCTCTACTTCCAGCTCACCCACCTCTTCAACCAAAGGGGCACCATCTTCTTTTCCCAAACTTTCAGAGAGGATACTACAATATTCCTCAACCTCTCTCACAGATGCTCCACCATCTCCACCTTATAAATCCTCGTAAAAGGCTCTCACCACCTTCCTCATTTTCTCACCTCCATCTTCCTCCTGTCCGTCCAACATTTTTAGCATCATTTTTTTGGGACTGTATGCTTTCTTAAAAAAGAAGCGTGAACACTTTTCGTCTTCCTCCATACATTGAATTTTTGCCCCAAACACAATACTCTTGCCTTTTTCTTTAATCACCTTCGTCCTTTCCTCTTGCACCTCTTTCAATTCCTCCTCCACATCCAGCCCCAGTCTTTTACACTGATAAAGAAAATGTATCTTGTCCATCAATCTTCTTCCAGCTTCACTCTTTTCTTTCGCTTTTTCCGCCCCGATCTTCCGAAAGAAAGAGGCCACCCGCTCTTTCATCCAATCCCACCATTCCAGCAGGTTCTGGAAAGTCTGCCTCTTCCCCTCCAAGTACTTGAAGAAAGAAGTAAACCTCCTCATTACATCCTCATCTTCCAATAAGGATAGGTTTAGCTTCCAGACCCCTTTCCCAAAAGCCACTTCCGCCTCCAACTTTATAGTACATGAAATAAAGGAATGGTCCGAAACTAGAGTTGGGCGAACCTCATATGCATCCCCACTCAAACATCGTGACAAAAAAAGAAAATCTATCCGCGACCTCACTGTCCCTTTATCTGAGTGGTATGTATGACTTACATTACTTCCCTCCACCTCCACCGCCACATCATGCAGCCCAAAATCCGTTACTAATTCATTTAGAAGTTTTGAGGAAGCATCCACTCCACCGTCCATGCTCGCCCCCTGTCGGTCCTCCCCCCTCCTCACACAGTTCATGTCTCCAGCCACAATCGTTGGGACTCTCCCAGGTAAGTATACCCTCAGCACTTTCAAAAAGGCAATTCTTTCCTTTTTCTCTGCAGGCGCATAGCAGTTAATCACACGAACCTGCAAATCCGCCCACTCCAACGTCACAATCAGCAATCGGCCTGGAATCACAACCTCATGCGTTACAATCTTAATATACGGGTTTTTCACCACCACACCAACTCCTTCTGATCTTGTTGCACACGCAGGGGCCCAAACAGAGGGTCCCCATGTCCAGTCTGCAGTTGGATCTCCCATAACACCGCACTCCTGCAGACATATTACATCCGCACAACACTTGTTCAACTCATCAAAAACGGCCATCCTTCTCTCTTTAGATACAATACTCCTTACATTTAAAGACCCTATAATCAGAGCCATCAGAAAATAAATAAAAACAGCCATCATGAAAGCAAATCAAAAGTTCATTCCACTCTCCTCCACATTAAGTCCTCTTTGGTCCTTCAACCTTCTCCTGGCCACAGGACTAGCGGATTCATCCTCTGAATCCCTAGCTTCAGGTGCATTACCACCTGCACCCCCCATTCCACCTGACCGAGGCTCCTCAGACCTTGGTCTCTTAACGGCAGAGGCGGGTACTTCCGGTGATGTAGCCGAATCCTCCATTCTCTGCCCACACTCAAAGCTACATACACTATCCATATCGGAAATGTCAGAATCACTCTCTGACAATTCCCCAAATAGCGCTGTCTGCACAGAGGACATACTAGCACACTTCTTCTCCTCTTCTGGACAGGCTCTCCCCTCTCCGGGAGGGGGAACTACGCGCTGTTCACCAAGCGATCCTCCATCTTGCATCTCCTCCTCCATCTTCGGGGAACTTGCATCTCCGTCTTCTCCCTCACGGACACCATGTTCACCCGGCACAACCTCCGCAGCTACTGGGCCAACACCGCCACTCGCCACTCCACTGTGCTCAGCGGCATCGGCAGTGTCACTCGCCCCCGCCACATCATCTGCCTGTGCACTGGGCGCAGCTTCATCAGCCGGGCGCTCGGTCTGGACACCGGCAGATCCCGCACCTGCATCGGCGGTCCCCCCGGCACTATCCTCCCGAGTGTCCCCTCTTGGCCTCTGCTGCCTGGATCTCCTCTCTTTCGGTACCTCTGAATAGGTACTACCCCAACATTCTTCCTTGGCTGCTTGATAAGCCCCGCACTGCCTTGCCAGATGGCCCGTTTCTTTACAGATGTCACACACTCTTCCTGCTGTGCACTGTCTTGCCAAATGGCCAAGTTTACCACAGAAACGACATTTCTGTTCCTGGTCGCACTCCATACTAGTATGGCCATACATTAAACATTTCCGGCAGTATCTGGGTTGACCGGGGTAAAACAGAAAACCCCTCTCCCCACCTATAGAAAAAACGGCCGGGGGCCTCTTAACCCCACCAACACAGTCAGGGTCTGTCATAAAACGCCCAACAAACCGATATTTCCCTGACCAAATATTGTATCTGTTCATCACCTTGTCACCTCCCCTCACATCCTCACAGTAATTGCTCAAAAATGCTCTTACTAAATTAACATCAGCAAAAGGATTATACAGGTGAACTGTGATGACTTTTTCCTCCTGCATGAACAGCGGATGAACTCTGAACTTCCTTCCAACTTCCCCATCTTCAACTCTCTTAAAGCCTTCATACACGTTCCAACATACCTCGGATGAAATAAAGGTCACATCGTAAATCCTCTGTTGAGGAAAATCCTGTAGACATACAATCTGTCTTACCGTCAGGCCAAGAACTCCCGTCAGCAAATCCACAACCACGGTCCTCAAGGTGACGTCCTCTCCATAATCTGGTCTAACGGTAAACCTCAAGGAATCTCTCATCCCACGAGCCGCCATCTTCTTCTTGTACCCAAAACAGGTACCAGCCGCCTCCTCAAGAGTAAATAAACCGAGGGCAGCCCCGCAAGGGGTGCCCCCGCACGCACTCTTTCGCCTCGGCCCTCCGCCCTCTCGCTGACTTCGAGTAGCTTCCTGCCCAATAGCAGCAGGGGGTGCACCCTAAGGAAACACCCCCAGGCCGAGCAGGACTGGTACTCTCAGAAACCCTCTGACTGGACCAAAGATCGCAGCCAAAAGGCCGAGAAGCGAACTTTAACTGGGAACTAGTTAAGTTGACAGTTATCTAAGCTGTAATTTCCATCATTCTGGGGAGATTTCCTCCGACTTCCTGTTGCACCTCCAAGACAGGAAACAAAGGGAGATTTCTACAGAAAGACACAAACAGCAAAAAAACCTGACCCTTCCCCACTCTATTCAAATTATGCTGGTTGTTGCCTAAACAAGGGTATAACACACAGGCTTTCTGGGTAGGAGAAATATGGTAGAATTTACATTGCTTGGGCTCAGACACCCATGTGCAAGAGGCCACGACATTACAGAAACATTTACATTTTATGTAGAATCTTTCTACTAACACTTGGCAGCAAGATCCACCATTGATAGGCATATTTTATTACACCTGTACATACCCCCAACTGTCCCTGATGTTGAGGGACTGTTCCTGATTTGGAACAAAGTCCCTCTGTCCTTCTTTCTCCTCATTTGTCCCTCATTTTGGTCTGATCTATATGGTTGCATATAAAATGCACTTATTATCTTTCAAAAAATGTGCTAAGTGCTAAACCTTTCCTCCAATTTCTAAATTGCTGCATTTGTACATTTCTAAAGCCAGTATAAAGGAATATTAGTGGTAAAAAACAAAAATTGTGGGTATACGGATATTTTTTTAAATATAATTATCCTTTAAGGGGGTGTGTCCTTTGCCTACATCATTTTCCTGATAGGTGTCCCTCGTTCCCATCTAAAAAAGTTGGGAGGTATGCCTGTGTGCCTGAGCCCTAAAGTGCATATGTGAGTGTCCCTAGATTCAGGGGCCCCAAACAGTTGAGTAGATATGCAAAGGTGTTTGTAGGCACTGCTCAGTGCCTGTGTTGTTGTCTGCTGGAAAGGTCACAATGTCTAAAAATAAAAGTGCATAGCCCATGGTCAAATTTTATTTTTTTACAGTATTCAATACAACAAAAGATAATTTCTGATTGGCTGGGCAACTGCAATCTGTACATTCATTTTTAAATCAATTTAAACAGTTGGAAAACAGTTGGTAACCCTTATAAAGATTCATACTTTAAAATACATTTGAAGTATGTTCAATTGTGAATCTAATGCAGAGAACTTAAAGCTGTTTATTAATTCAGAGAATACAAGTGTCTATATTTCACCAGATAGCCTGAAAACCTTAGGGAACATCTCTTCATGAAAGCCATGGACAACCCAGGACCAATTTATGCTTATTCGGTGTTAGTGGTACTTATGCTGAAACCATTTATCTCACAGTAAAATGGGATTCATTTACTGCTAAACGGCACAGTGGGTTATTGTAATCCTTAATCATTAAAATAAATGGCACAACTGCTAACATAAAACTCAAATCCGACAACACACATAGCTCTTGCAATTAAAGACGGGGAAATGAAGCCTCTATGTCCAGCATAACTTATGACCTATTGACTACTGTTCTAATTAAATTCACGTGTAAAGGTACTGCAAGACACTCATTTACAGGAGGACTTCTGTTCCCACTACCAAATGACAGTTTCTAACATTAAAGTTTATGTGCAGACAAAACTTTTTTACTTTGTTTTAGTCAGACTTGTATAAAGTATTCAAAATTTCTACTTGAGTAAAAGTACAAGTGCTCGATCAAAAAGTGACTTAAGTAGAAGTGGAAATGCTCGCAGAAAAAGTTACTTAAGTAGAAGTACTAAAGTATTCAACATTTTTTTTACTTAAGTATTGCAAGTAGTTTTTTCAAAAAATTTGCTACTTAAGTACTAAAAGTAAAAAGTACCAGTAGTTTTGAAAAAAAATTTCTACTCAAGTACTGAAAGTAGAAGTACAAGTACTGTGTTATGTAGTTATTAAAGAAAGAAGTCAAAAGTTTGAACATCATATTGTTTTTTATTATTTCAAATGATTTATTCAAATGATTAACCTAAAGGACAATCACAATTCCTTAGGCTGTAACTTTTTGTAAACAAAAAACAGATAAAGTATGTCCCTCCCTTCCCCTTTTAAAGCATCCACCTTTTAAAGCCAGGGGTGGTCTCCTTCCTGAGCTTCCTCACTCTCACAGCCAGGCAGATCACTTGAAGTTGAAGGGCCAGGGGTGGAAGGTGGTGTTTTTGGTTCGTCCATCTTTTCAGCTGATCAAAAGGCAGAACAGGAGCATGCGCAGTCTTCTTAATCGCGGTTTGATTTGATTTGCTCAATTGATGATGATGTGCCAGGCCAGCTTCATCAAACCTACAATGCTTAAAATGAAAAATGCATCAAAAACTACTAACAAAGTGGCTGTGCTAAAAATGCTAATAAAGTGCCTGCAATTATATATATATATATATATATATATATTCTTCTTGTATTCAAAATCATCTCCCACAGTATCAAAAATAAAGTGACATGTCTGTGCTAAATGCAGTGCAAATTATTCCCACAATGTAAATTTAATTCATATAAAATATATATGACAATACCACAATAAAATAAGTTTTGATTGTGAAGAAGTTAGGTGCAAGTTTAAGTGTGTAAACTAAACTTTATAACGAAAAGTCCATAACTGAATTCCAGTGTGCAATCTAAGAAGTGCTTGTCACTTGCTGTCAGATGCTTCCACCTTTTTCTGTGATCTGCTCAAGTAAAGTGGTGGACTGGATAGCCTCTCTCTCTGCCTCTCACCTTAGTAGCACTGGCACTGCACTGGTTCAAAAAGCTGTCTATATTATTTTCATTATAAGAACTTGTCAGAACATGCTTCCACCACCTGTCCTTCACACTAGTAGTGCTCATTTGCTTTGCTCAAGTCAAGTGCCACTGCCAGTGGCCACTGCAGTGCAGGCACAGCCGCACAGGCAGAGGCAGGCCGCAGGAAGCACAGGCTTCACCACAACACAACACTTATGGTCCATGGATAATCATCATAGCCGTCAGTCTCACTTTCCTTGGTTCAAAGAAGCCACCCATGACCCGTGTGTATATAATATATTAATATTTTATATTGATTATTTGATTCTCAAATGGCACATTTGCCATGGCAAGGATTAGGCCCTCTCCACGGTCCACCTCACTCACCTCATAGAGAAGAAGATGAGATAACGAAGAAAATGCTCCGAGTCCTGCTCCCGCGTCCGGCCACCCGCGTCACAACTCCTCTCAGTAAGGGCCCTAAGGGGTGGAGTCTGAGTGACGCACAACACGTCTAGAGGCAGAAACCTCGAGCAGGAAGACGGCAGCATGGCTCCTCCAGTGCGGTCTTAACTTGGTGATCATGACAGTGATTCCGCAGGCCGCGGCATGAGCGAGGCTGTGGGATTGATTGAATTGAGTTGTGCTGCCTACTGCTACATGCTACCTACTACTAAATTATGAGTCAGTATATTTTATTTCATTTTTATACATAAAAGCGGTATTGTTGAGCACTACTAGCCACTAGATCTCCTGGCTGTCACTTTGTCACATGTTGGGGAATCACAGCGGCTCGGCTCCAGAAGTGGCGGGTGTCCCCATCATCCTGCCAGGGCCGCCAAGAAGTTCATCACCTAATCTTAAGTTATTAATATCTTATGAGGAGAGGACCTATGAGATTGAGAATTTAAATAATTAAATATATATATGGCTTTTTGAGCCAGTGCAGTTAGTGCCACAGTGCCACCCAGACGCTATCCACCAGTGCCACCACCATTAAGTGTGTTGGTCGGTCACTCGAGCACTGAAGGAGGTGGAAGCATCTGACAAGTGAAGTGACACTTTAGATTTGCACACTGGAATTCATTTATGGACTTTTCGTTATGGATAGGTTTACACACTTCAACTTGTTGCACGCACCTGACCTAACTTATTTCATAACTTATTTTATTGTGATTTATTGTCATATTTTATATGAATTTAATTTACTGTTACATTGTGGGAATAATTATTTCCACTGCATTTAGGCTTTAGCACATTCATGTCACTTTATTTTTGATACTGTGTGGAGTGTGGGCAGGGCACTAGTGGCAACGATGATATTATATCGATTGCACAGGCACTTTATTCGCACAGCCAAGTTGTGTTTGTTAGTAGTTTCTTGATGCACTTTAAGCGCTGTAGCACAATTTATTTGTTTGTTTCATATTTTCTTTTTATTGGAAAGATTTGGTATAGCAGCTTTTATTATACACAGCCTTTATTTTCGTATGCGCTGATAATACACGTGTTTTGAGCTTTATGTAACCTGCCATCTACTGTTCTGGCAGTGGTAATTTTTTTAAAAGTAACGAGTAACTATGCAGCACAAAAAAAAATACTTGAAAAGAAGTATCGAAATCATCGAAAAAATGTAGTGAAGTAAAAGTAGAAGTAGGAGAAAAAAATTCTACTCTAGGAAAGTACAGATACCGCATTTCGGTACTTAAGTACAGTACTTAAGTAGTTCTACTTCGTTACTATACATCTCTGGTTTTAGTTAATTAGAGGGAAGGCTAGAACCCCTGTCAGATTTGTATTTCTTTCATAGAAAGATTAAGGCTCCGTTCACATGTGAGCGTATGGATCGCGGGCAGAACCGCCGCGGTTCCGCCCGCGATCCGGAGATTTATTGCAAATCGCGGGACGCCTAGCGTTGCCCGTTGATTTGCAATAGCCCCCCAAACGCCAAGCGATGTTGCCGCGATTTCCGCTTGCAACAAAACAAAATCGCGGGACGCAATACGCTCCAAAGAAGTACAAGAGCTTCTTTGGAGCGTATTGAGTCCCACGATTTTGTTTGCGCGATGTTGCAGCGATTCGGCAGGCGGAAATCGCGGCAATATAGCTCGGTGTTTGGGGGGCTATTGCAAATCAACGGGCAACGCTAGGCGTCCCGCGATTTGCAATAATCTCCGGATCGCGGGCGGAACCGCGGCGGTTCTGCCCGCGATCCAAACGCTGACATGTGAATGCAGCCTAAAGGGATTATAAGGTCTCGTTATTTATTTTTTTTTTTAAATAATAAACATGTTATACTTACCTTCTCTGTGCAGTTGGTTTTGCACAGAGCAGCCCAGATCCTCCTCGTCTAGGGTCCCTCTTTCCTCCTCCTGGCCCCTCCTTTCCATCGAGTGCCCCCCACAGAAAGCAGCTTGCTATGGGGAACCAGAGCCGAGCTGCAGCTCCCTGTGTTCATTCAGACATGGAGCTACTGTTCGGCCCCGTACCCTCTCTCTCGTGATTGGCTGAACATAGAATGCATTAAGATAAAAAGCCTTCTGACTTTACAACTCCTTTAAAGAGGAAGTAAACCCTCCTCTGCAAGTTGTACCTATAGGTAAGCCTATGATAAGGCTTACCTATAGGTACTGTAAATATCTCCTAAACCTGTACCGTTTAGGAGATATTTACCTTAAATGGTGCCGTTCCTTCAGAGCCCCATGCCGTGACCATCGGCTCCCGCGCGGGAGTGACGTAATCGCGGGTCCAGCTAATCGGATGGCCGGATGCAGCGAACCCGGAAGAAGGGTGACAGTACATGTCACCCATGGGAGAAGTGAGCGATCTGCACTTTAGGGCTTTGTTCTAAGGTAAGTATATCATAATGAGCTAGTATGCAATGCATACTAGCTCATTATGTGTTTGTCTTTCAGGTGAACTTTTTAAAAAAAAAAAAAAAAAAATTCTGAGGTTTACAACCTCTTTAACCACTTAAGCCCGGAAGATTTTACCCCTTTCCTGACCAGGGGGTATTTTGCGATTCGGCACTGCGTGACTTTAACGGACAATTGCGCGGGCGTGCGACGCTGTACCTAAACAAATTTGGCGTCCTTTTTTTCCCACAAACAGAGCTTTCTTTTGGTGGTATTTGATCACTTGTGCGATTTTTTGATCATGCGCTATAAACAAAAAAAGAGCGTCAATTTTGCAAAAATAACAATATTTTTCACATTTTTCTATATGAAATTCCCAAAAAAATGTAAAAATCTAATTTTTTTAACATTTTAGGCCAATTTGTTTTATGCTACATATTTTTGGTAAAAAAAATCGCAAAAAGCGTATTTTGATTGGTTTGCGCAAAAGTTATTGCGCTTACTAACTAAGGGAAAGATTTTTGTCATTTTTGTTGTTTTTTTTTTAACGCGCAATGGCGGCGATCTGCGATTTTTTTTGCGGGACTTCGACATTGCGGCGGACAGATCGGACCCTTGACTGACATTTTTGACACTTTTGGGGTTACCAGTGACATTACTGCAGTAATCAGTGCTATACATATGCACTGTTACTGTAAAATGACACTGGTAGTGAAGGGGTTAACTTTATTTGAGCGGGAGGGGTGGTGTGTGTCCCTAGGGGCGTGATTCTTACTGTGATTGGCTGTGGCTTGAAGTGTAGGAACAGTGATCAACGGTCCTACATAGTAGAACCGTATGATCACTGTTTTTACACAGGGAAGAATGACAGGCGGCTTGTTTACATCAGCCGCCTGCCTTTCTCCCGCTGTCACGGACGATTGCGAGTGCCCGGCGGACATCGGGTCCGCCGGGCACATGCGCGGGGGGGTCCGTGACCGAGCGGGAGCGCGCCTCCGGCTGCGCGCGCTCGCTCCCCAGAGCCTCACAGGCTAGTGACGTACCCATACGTCACTTTGCCTGTGAGGGGCTGACCGCCGCAGTATATGTACTTGCCGCGGTCGGCAAGTGGTTAAAAGAGTGATGGCAGAAAAAGACCAAGTGGTCCATCATGTCTGACTCCTTTATTTCATTTTTTTAAAAAAGCCACTTTTTTCTTATTTTAAAACAGTTTTTTAAATGGTACTGCTCATATATCCAAAAACGCTGCTTTTGAGCACTACCTCTGGAATTAGGGATTTATACATATGGTCCATCTAATATATGAGAGGAATCCCATTGCCTGAAATGCCGAGGCAATTTTCCCTCAAAGGGACAGGCGCAATCTGATCGAATACGAGTAGTTCAAAATTTAAAGTAGAACTATAGGCAAAACTTTTTTTTTTTTCATTTTGGATAGAGTAATGGAGGGTTATATCCCCGTCAGATATTTTTTCGCCATCTGTGTTCCATTGCTGAGCTTTCGCTTCACTTCCTATCCCATAGCCAAACAGGAAGTGAGAGGAAATCCCTGCAAATGAAAGGAATTCCTTTAGGACCCCCAGGTCACCAGAACTAGTGTCCCCATTAGAAGATTTCAACTGAAAATATTTTATTTAATTTCACTTTCAGTGAGGATAGTAAATAAGACCAATAGAGAGGATGAATCTCTTTCACGGGACACAGACAGGGGTTCTAATCCCTCTCCACTCTATCCAAAGCTAAAAAAAAAAAGAAACAAAAAAAAAAAAAAACTTGCCTTTAGTTATACTTTAAGGTGAGCTGCTAGTGGTGGTGGAGTGTGAGCACATGGTGGTTTTTGTAATCACAGAAAATACACATGGGACCCGGTTTTGAAGATTTATGAACTCTATATGTTTCAGCACCGGGCATTGATTGTGATTCACATTTATTCATTTAATTGGTGTAATTTACATTATTCACTGCTGTTTACACTTTGATCAGTGTTAGTTTAGAAAAATAGTGTTACTTTAGATAAAAAAAATTAATTGTATTCTATAATTTGCCTTTTTTAAAATAACAATAAAATGATTCTGGCATTGCAAAGTTATTTACAAATTAAATAAAGGTTTATTTTCTTTAAATTGTACATGATTTTAAATGTGATGCATACAACAAATAATGAACAACACAAATTAAAAAAAAAAGATTAAATATTATTGGTTAAAAAAAAAAAAAATTCTGAAAAATAATAGCTAAAGAAACAAAGAAAAGAAGGACTTAAATAGGGCTGGTAAGGGCAAAATTAAGGGATAATAATAAGGTTAGATTGAAACAAATGTTACAGTTTTCAATTAGAAGAACTTTTTTCAGGTTGATTTAACTCACATTATACTGAATGTCGGACAAAGTGTTCTCTGAGGTTTAAAGGAGTTGTAAAGTCAAAATGTTTTTTTTTTTTATCTTAATGCATAAACTTTGGCAGGGGGCGTGGCGACCGTGCTCCAGTATGGCTGCTTAGACCAGAAGCTCCGCTCGACCCCGGGGGAATCAGCCAACATCAGAAAGAATTGCAAAAAATGTTGGGACCGGCGCTACCACTTATAAAACGTGCATGTGCAAAATAGAAAGTGCATATAGTGCTAAAGGTGCACGCAATAAATATATAAAGTGCTACGTGCTGTTTATGGGCTGTGCCTTGTGTACCATACTGTAAACATCATATGTTATGCATATACTTATACAAATAAAGTGCCGAGTGCTGATATTGCCAAAACCCCGTGTAGTGATTAAGAAATCAAACAAAGTATGGTGTCGGTAGGTGATTCACCGAAAACACCGCTGCTTACCACACTCTTTTGGCCGATACCTCGACACTTCTTCGGTCACTAAAATAAAGGATAAGCCTCCATTGCGTAGCATATGTTATGTCCAGACAAACAAACGTAGCATCCACTCACAGTTAGGGAGTTCACTATCAGCTTGGAGAGGTGTTCGCCGGACCGCTTCCGCCTTCCACCGGCTCAAACCACCGTTCCCGGAAGTGACGTATTGACGTACATGAACCACGCCAACATCAGAGCCACCAAGCTGACCTGCCAGCCCCGCGCAGCACATCCTGCACTTGGGAATCCCCTGCCATGACCAGGCACTGAAAGGAGCAGAAGCAGCTGTGGAAAATTCCAGGATTCTTCCTCTTGCTCACAAAGGGACCACAACAAAATGGCGGCGGAGCCTGGGACATGCAGCCTCATCGCAAGCTGCAGACACCAAGGGTGACTATTCTGCTTCCTTCAATACGTTAGTGGATGCCCACAATGTACAAACAAAGGAGATTAGCTGGCTCAAGGCAAAAAGTTGCTGACCTCCCAAGGACGTCCTCCTAAGGGTGCACTTTTACCATGTGAAAGAATTGCTAATGTAATCCTTTCGGAAGGCCGAACGCCTGCCAGAGCAGTACATCAATATACAACTACTCCCTGACTTATCCAAACATACGCTCAAGCGCCGCTGCAACCTGGCGACCATCACCAAGGCTCTGAGAAACCACAAAATCCCGCACAAATGGTGGTATCCTGCCACCTTATCCATTACACACAATGGAGTTACCACATCAGTTTTAACCTTGGAAGAAGGGATCTCTGCCTTACATCAGTGGGATATGATTCCTGAGTCAAATTCTGCCCAGAAGCCATAGAACCTGAATGGCAGATTGTGTCCCACAAGCACACTTACAAAAAATACAAAAATGGGGGCTCCTGAACTCACTACTCACCTCTCATCATACACATTATCATATTCCCCCAGGTCACAGCATGGACTATTTTCCTCTCTGTATTCCCCTGGAAAATTGAGGCAGACTACTCTGACCTCGGATCTACCACCAGGTCCTCTTCTTATGATCCTACTTGTTCTTGTTGCATTAACTTTTGTTTTTCTATGTTCTTTACTTTCTCTACTTAATACACGGAACACTGGAGAGCCATCCGGATGTAGTCCAGAAACAGAAGCACCTCTAGAGCCCTTCAAATCACTACCATCGTATCATCTAAATCTCTCAAGAAAGTCATCAAAGGGAGATTCACCTGGCCGCCTCAGTCTTTACCCAAGCCCACTGCTCAGAAACCCTCCTTTACACCTTTGATGGCAATCAGGAGTAGACCAACGCACCTCATCACACCCCATTTGACACATCCAACATGACAATCCCATGCCTGTCCCTTAATGCCAGGGGTCTGAACCACCCTGCTAAATGCCTTTCTATGTGGTCAGAGGCAAGCAAACCCAAAGTGGAAATATTAAGCAGACTTCCAATCTGCTGCAATCCCTAAATGCACCCACAAAGACTATCCTCATATTTCCTTAGCCTGCACTCAAGAAAAGAAGAGCGGAGTCCTCTTAGCACTCTGCAACTCTCTTACCTTCCAACTCAAGGAATCTATCATTGACACAGATGGAAGATACATTATCATCACTTGTGACGTCAGTGCACAGCCTTACATGATAGTGGTCCTGTATTCACTGAACTCTTGTCGGCTCCGCTTCCTTCGCAAACTCTTCAAATGCATATCTTCAACTAAATATAGTCATTTTCTGATGTGTGAAACCTTTAACCTGATGGTGGACCCTCGCCTGGACTCCACTTCCCGAGCCACAGGTCGCAACATATCTCTGCGTAAGCTGTTTCATGCGGAAGAGGTTTATGATGTATGGAGGTGCCAACACGCGTCTGAAAGGGACTACACATATTGCTCTGCCAGACTTCGCATATATTTTTACGTATAGACATGACAAATGGCCGCTACAACAGGTCTCTTCCTCCAAAATTCATGACATTACATGGTCGAACCACGCAGCCATCTCTATTAAGATAGAGGATAAGAATGTCTCCCCCCCCCCCCCCCCGTCTCCATCTGGCGTTGCAATATCAAAATCCTACAGGAACATGATAGCTCCCAAATCATAACAAGTAGGTTAAGATAATTTTTCCTAATGAATGCTACCTCAGTAAATGATCCCTTTACATTATGGAATGCCCACAAGGCATATGTTTGAGGCATTCTCATCCAGCAAGGGACTAGAGCAAAAAAACTATACAATCTCAAACTCAATACCCTCACCCCTGAAATCCATAGACTAGAGTTAATAAACAAATAAAACCCTTCACCCACCATATCTGACACTCTCCACAAGCCTAAGGATGACCTATGAAATCTATTATCACAACGATATGACAAATTGTTACACCACCTAAAGGCACAATCATACTCCAATGCAAACAGGGCAGCTAAATATCTAGCCAACAGAGTGGAGGCAGCACAAACCAAATCTAAAATAGCCTTCTGAATTCACCCCACACTAAAGCACAAAATCACCAACCCTGAAGAAATTGCGAACCAATTTGTGGAATACTACTGTGCCCCTTACAACCTTCGAGATGACCCCCATATCCCGAACCCACAATATAGAGTATTTAGAAATTTCTACACAATCTTAACCGTCCCTCCCTAACAGAGTCTCATCTCCAATAGCTGAATTCTCCCTTTAACCCTGTGGGAATAGAACGAGTAATAGCAACTCTCCCGAATGTAAATTTACCAGGCCCGGAGGGCTTCTCCAATGAGTATTACAAAACCTTTGGTTAAATATTATCCCCTCATTAGACCACAGTGTTTACTGAGGCAGCAATTCCCTTGTCTTTCCCCCAATAGATGCCCAAAGCCTATGTCATCACATTAACTAAACCTGGTAAAGACCCCACCACGCCAGCCAATTTCAGAGCAATCTCATTATTGAATTCAGACGTCAAAATCTATGCAAAACTAATAACCAAATGCCTAGAAAAAGTTCTTCCTTCTCTAGTGCAAAAAGACCAGATGGGGTTCATTAGGGGGAGACAAACTTCTGATACCACAAGGAGAATACTGAATATTGTGCATTTTGCTGAACAATCACAAATGCCTTCTCTGTAACCCTCAGTTGATGCAGAGAAGGCGTTCAACAGATTACACTGGCAGTTTATGTCAGTAATGCTCTCCAGGTTTGGTTTTGCAGACTTAATCCTCTCTGCAATTCTCGCATTATACTCTCAACCCATGGCACAGGTGTATACATTGGGTCTCTTATCCAAACCATTTCCAATTTCCAACGGATCTAGACACATTTATTCTAATGATAGAACCCCTAGCAGAGGCAATTAGAAACCATCCCTCTATTACCGGTTTTCAATTTAACACCTGCCAACATACCATCAACCTCTTTGCGGATGACGTAATATTGACACTGACCGACCCATCACACTCCCTACCCAATGCCCACCAAGTGCTATCGAGATTCACCGAAATCTCCTACTACAAAGTTAATTTAACTAATTCTCTAATCCTTGACCTTGGTCAAAATAAAGAGCTCTAGAAAATGCCCTCCCCTTCACGTAGAGTACCCAGAGGATCCCACACCTGGGGATCACCCTGACCAGCAAGATCTCCGAACTACCTTCAGCCAATCTTTCTCCCCTCATCAACAAACTAAATGATCAATTGAGACAATTCTCAAAACAGGAGCTTTCTTGGGCCGGTAGGCTGACCTCTTTCAAAATGATGGTACTACCCTAAATTCTATACTTGTTTAGATCACTACCCATCCCTGTTTCAGACCACTACCTCAAAACCCTGTCTAGTCTCCTTTGGAATTACAAGTAAAAGAGCCCAATGCTCCCAATCTTACCTAACTTCCCACAGATCAGGCGTTGAGCTAGTGGACATAAGGGACTACTATAGAGCAGTCCTTATGGACCAACTCACATACTGGTTCCAAGACACCTACTTCCCACTATGGACCTAAATAGAAACAGACCTTACACTGACCCCTAACCTATTCTTCTTCCTCATATGTGATCTTTGGAAGCCATGGGATACTTCTAAACTAACATTACCCATACAAACACCAATCATGGCCAGGAGAACTTTAAATAATCTGCCTTTCCAGTAGTGTTTACAGTAGCAGCCCAGTTACTGGGCCTATGAACTATCCTATACATACCCTGGAGAGCATCATACCCATGCTCCCCTCCAAGGTCTAAAGAAACCAGTTTCACATGTACCCACATTACAAACTTTTTAATTAAGCACCCTATCCCAACAATCCAAGTTCCATCCAGTTAGTGGAAGTTTTACACTTCACACAAACCGATGGACAAAGGGATCTCCCTTTTCTACAATGCATTGCAAAATAAAAATACATTTATCAAAACAAATACTATGCTGAAATGGGAATTCGACCTCCACTCCTGCTTTACCCCCAACCAATGGCAAGCTGCCTTCAGAGTGATCTACCGAGCATCATATTGTGTAGCTGGCTGGAAAAATGACTCTCAAAATCACTCACAGGTGATATTATACCCCCTGCAGACTAGTCAAAGTCTCCCCATCCACCTCATCTTACTGTTGGCGAAACTGCGGCCAGGTGGGCCACCTTCTTCATACTCTCTGGGAATGCCCCAGCTTGATGAGCTTTTGGTCATAAGTCTTAAACTCATAGCATCAATTACCGGAATCCTATCTCCTCCCCATTCCAGTCTAGCACTGCTCAACATAGGTATCGGCTTGTAACCACAATCCTCCAATACGGTGGTCACCCATATTCTTCTAGCAGCTCACTTGGTGGTACTTAGGAAATGGAGGTCAGACAATTCTCCAAACATTTCCGATATAAAATCTTTAGTCCAACTAAACTACACATGAGTGTCACCTAGCAATAAACTCCCTTACTAGCTCCATGTTTAATTATAAAATGGGAAACTTGGATTAAACTCTCTCCTTTCTGAACCTACGCTTACTGTTACTCACTTTGCTGTTAATGTTTACTGTTAATGCTTACTAAAAAACACCGGGTTTTGCCGTCTCAATCTTGTCTTGTCTCTGCATAGCTCATAACCATATTTATTATGTGTACCCCACCTGGCTCTTTCTATTGTTATTTGACTTTTCATGTACTTCTGTGTACTTCACCTTGTCTTATACCAGTTCCTCTTATGTTGAAAATTCAACAAAAAAAGATATTGTTTAAAAAAGATAATAAACCTTCTGGGTGTAGCAGTCTCCCCAACACCCCCTAATACTTACCTAAGGTCCTTCTCTGTTCAGCGATGTCCACGAGTCCCTTGACTCTCCCTCCTGATTGGCTTGGACACAGCCACAGCGAAATTGGCTGTCAATTAAAGTCAGTTAGCCAATCAGGAGAGAGAGGGGGCGGGGCTGAACCGCAGCTCCATGTCTGAATGGACACACAGAGCTGCAGCTCGGCTCGGGTGCACCTATAGCAAGCTGCTTGCCATGGGGGCACTCAGCAGGAGGGAGGGGCCAGGAGCAGCAATGACTTTACAATTACTTTAATGAAATAGAGTGAATAAAAAAGTATGTCACTTTGTATATCTCTTTTTCACATTTGAACAGTGTTTATAAACATTGTATTAGAAGCTCAATTTTTGACAGCAGCAGCTGTTATAGCTACTGTGTTTACACTGAGTGACAGTAGGGTAGGCAAATAGGGCATGCTACATGCACCCTTTGTACTTTGATGACATTTCTTTTGAGCATGTATGGCCCACCTAATCTCTAAAATTGGTTAAATGAACAACACAAAATTGTACTAAACCGCAGAAATTGTTGTTTTTTCTTTTTTTGTGTATACAATAGAGGATTTCCTCATTGACTTCTGAATACCATAATGGCAACAGTGAGTTAAGGAAGATACAGTCATTCACTGTCTGATTCCATTTAAAGAATGCTGAAATGGAAAATAGAGCAGGTGAGAGGTAAGAAAAGAAAGTCAATCACCCTTTGCCAACCTCTGCCTACTCCCATAGGAAATCTGTGCTGGCATCTTATCTCATGTTTCAATAGGATCTAGTGTCTCCATTCTTACAGTGCTGACATATTAGGCCATTCAATAATCTCCCTAAGGGACGCTCATGACACATACAGTATAGCTAATGTGGAAAGAATTAGGACATGTTTATACAGTACTCATGGTATTAGTCCAGTGAGCACAAGTCCAGTGCAGCTCAGTATCAGGCTTACAACACTGTACAGTAAATACCTTGAAATTTGCATTATGTGAATTACTATAAGTAAAAAAATGATAAGAATATGTGCATAGCCTAAATCAATAGATATTACATCTTACAAATGTGTTTTTTTCCCCTAAGATGGATGTTACCTGCTCAGTGGCCTCCTGTGACTCTTTGTTCAATGGTTTGTTAAAAATAACAATATTAATGTGTTTTCATTCCCCAGGATGGACCCAAGTAGAAGTTCATTCCATTTCAGAGAGGTCCTCCTGACCTCATCATTTTACCAATGAGCACTGAAATAATTGTTGGTTAAACCATTGTGACAGCTGTACTATTAACCATTCACATGCAGCACTCATGGTTCAATACTCCCATCTCCACTTGCATGACCTGGATTTATATCAAAAAGCCTCCCTGGGATCATGACCTAATGGTTAGTTGATCTTCTCTAAATTTGTATAAACACAAACATGACCCGTTTCTATTCTTTAGCTTTAATTTGTACATGTTTGAACATTTACTAATGGGATTCATAACTAAATACCTCTGTCATATTGTAGAGTAATTTAAAGTGATGAGCAAATTAAACTGCTTGAACCAGAACTTGCGGTGAATCTGGCTGGGGTCTGGTAAATTGCATTGTATTTGCTAGTTTGTTCATGGGAATTGTTATAGGGATCCAACAAATTCATTGCTAGTTCACTCCAACCACCCATGAGTTTGGCCTAATAAGAATTTTGAATTCTTGCTTATTAGGAGCTATCCTAATCAGGAAGTATTGAACTTCTCTAAGTTAGTGATGTCACACAGTCTTAGTACCAGAAGAGCTGACAATTTAGTGTCCTCATCATAGCCATATGAAATTATTACTCATTTTTTTAGTTTTATTTGCCTCCGTTCAAAGAGCATGGACGCATACATATGAGGTAAGGATAGGGTTGGAGTTATTTTTTGTTACCCCTAGGCCAGCTATCTTGTGGCACCCCTACCCTCTACCACCAACAACTACTATATTCATCTACACAGTTGATCAAACACTGGTAAGTGAGGTACACACTATAAGAAAATCGGGCGACTGATCGTCCAATTTTCCTCATTGTTTACCAGAAAATTGGAACCAATGAAAGAAAGTTGGTACAAAAATTCTCATACGACAAAGGCTTTTTCCTTGTTGTTTGATGTTTCTGATCATGCGCAGTCTTTAATTTCAGATTTTTCTCATACAAAAATCGGACAAAAACAGTACACATTAAGCAAAAATCATTCGTTCTTTGCCGTACGAGAAACATTTTGGAACTAGTTCCTTCAGGAATTTTTGTTCAGAGGGTCGGAATCGGCTTTAGAAAGTTGTATACACATTATACAAAAATCGTACGAAAATTCTTTGAATGAAAATTCTCACCCGATTTTCTTATAGTGTGTACAGGCCTTTAAACTCTGTTGAATGGAATAGTTCAAATACTGGAAAATAAACAAAAACATATACAAAGAGAAAAAATCAGTACATACTGGCATAACTAGGAATGTGTCCTCTGAGAGATTTTCAGTACCATAGTGACAACAAAGGCTGTGTCTACAGAGAGTAGAGTAGATCAGTCTTTACTGACACAACCAGAAAGGTGTCAGTAGAGACGTATGGTAATTGGTAACATAACCAGTGCTAGAGTGACAGAAGCAGAAATACGTTTTGATGTACCATCTCTGGTAAAGCTTTTGTTGGAATTAGTATGCAAGAGAAAAAGAAAGGTAGGAGGATTGCCTCACTGGCTCTGTTAGAAGAACAGCAGAAATTTGAAGTTGCCTGGGTGGCCATGGCCATTGTGACCCAGTGAGAAATATAACGCTGGTAAAGGGTGGGGGTCCCAAAATAAATAATGCACATGTGACCTTGTGTTCACTATGTCTGTGATGTATACTTCCAGAATACAATACAATACATTAAAGCTTACTTCCAGGCAGATATAAAATTCCACCATTTAACCACTTTACCACCGGAGGATTTTGCTGTCTTACGTCCAGGCCACTTTTTGCGATTCGGCACTGTGCGACTTTAACTGACAATTGCGCGGTCATGCGACGCCATACCCAAATGAAATTTATGTCCTTTTTTTCCCACAAACAGAGCTTTCTTTTGGTGGTATTTGATCACCTGTGCGATTTTTACTTTTTGCGCAATAAACAAAAAAAGAGCGTGAATTTTGAAAAAATAACAATATTTTTCACATTTTTTTATATGAAATTCCCCCCCAAAAAAATTTAAAAATCGAATTTTTTTTACATTTTTGGCCAATTTGTCTTTCTGCTACCTATGTTTGGTGAAAAAAATCACAATAAGCGTATTTTGATTGCTTTGCGCAAAAGTTATTGCGTTTACTAACTAAGTGTTTTTTTTTTTAACGAGTAATGGCGGCGATCTGCGATTTTTTTTGCGGGCCTGCGACATTGCAGCGGACAGATCGGACCCTTGACTGACATTTTTGACACTTTTGGGGGTACCAGTGACATTACTGCAGTAATTAGTGCTATATATATGCACTGTTACTGTAAAAATGACACTGGCAGGGAAGGGGTTAATTTTATTGGAGAGGGAGGGGTTAATGTATGCCTGGTGCTTACTAACGTGTGTGGGGGGAGGTGACTGAGTGACACAGGGACAGATCGCGGGTTCAGCTATGCTGAACCCTGCAATCTGACCCTGCCTGTCACTTAGGAGATCCGCCCGCTTGTGTTTACACAAGCAGGTGGATCTCCACACTCGATTCCCCGACGATCGGGGAAGAGCAGCGGCGATCGCCGCTGCTCTTCCCCTGGCCCGACTCCCGCTGTGACTGGATACAGCGGGAGCGAGCCTCCGGCGCCGCGCGCGCCGCCGAGAAAGGGGAGTGTCTGGGCGACGTAGGTCTACGTCGCCAGACGATAACAAACCACTTTGCCGCAGTAGAGCTCTAGTGAGCAGTCGGCAAATGGTTAAAGTACACTTGTCATAAGATAAATATGCGGGCTGTCATTGCAGGTTTTCTCACAGATCAAGAACAAGTATGCAACAAATGAATGTTAGAAAGTAGTCAAATCTATATTTATTCAAGAACAGTGACTCAGAAATTACTGAAACCAAAATGTCAGTATTAAAGCTTGCGGTTCTGGTGCCTACATGGCATATGGTACAAGGCTCAGCCAATATATGGGTTCCGCCATAGATGGCCACCAGGAAAAGACAATTACAGTAAGTACAACTAATTATATGAGTGGCCTGGTGCCTCCATGGCAGCATAAATATTACTATGGATGGAGCCTAGTACCATATGTATACTACCATAGATGGGTGTCAGGAAAGAAAAATTATGGTAAGTATGAAACATTGTTTTCAGAATAAAGTTAGCAATGGAAACCCTAATATTTCTTTCATGACAAGTTTTCTTTAATCTATACATTTTGTAAAAACAAATGATGTTCCTATTTAATGGAAGCAACCACTAAACAATCAAAAAGAATAGGAGTCAGCTCTCAAAACTACTTTCACAGATGATCAATGGCTCAATGCACACATCTTGGCTCACAGGTGTTCTATTGGTATTAGCATCCAGGTAACATCATATAAACTTCTGACTAACTGGTATATCACTCCTGCTAAGCTGCATGCATGGTCATCAGACATCCCAGATACTTGCTGGCAGTGTGGTAGGGATAAAGGCATGTTACATATATGGTGAGAATGCCCCCGTTTGCACAACTTTTGGAGTCCTGTCTGCAAACAGATATATTACATTACGGAGATGAAATTAAAACTTTAAAAGTGTCTAATGCACATTTCAAACTATTCCCTGAGCAAATACAAAAGGTCACTATTGAGACATTTACTGAATGCAGCTAAATCTGTTATCCGCAGACACTGGAGATCTACAAATGCTTCTACAGTTATGGAATGGCTTAATATTGTGGAAATTATCAATAAAATGGAGGGAAAGTAGCCATTGCCTCAGAATGAACAGAAAAATCCCAAAAAATATGGAGACCTTGGTTCTTTCTTCAATATTCAGAATCCTATGAACAATTAAGTAATGGTTGAATGCCCTTGGTGTGTGGGTATATGTGTGCGTATATCTTTAAAAACATATACACTATATTCAAATGTGAAGTAATCTGTTTATATAGGATTACCTATAGCGCTTGCTTAATTTATATAATTACAATATTTAGAAAAATGTAAAGTGCGTATAAACCCCGTGATCTGATGCAGATGGTATATAATATTATAAATTATAAAATTGCAATAATTATTAAATATGATAATAAATATAAATATAATAAAAAGATAGTGCAAGTTCATATATAGTGCAAAAAATATATAAGTATTCTCATAGAATTTCCTTAAAGTTCATGTGCAAAATAAGCTCATGTGCAAAAAGTTTATAATAATGTGACTTCTTGGTGATGAAAGTTCAAAATAAAATGCACAGTGAATAGTGCTTGGTGCTTCGTGATAGGTTTCCAATCTATCCCTGGTGTCCCTCCTTGTGCTCCACCGTGACAAGATAGATGAATTTCACACTCACCGGATTTCGTGGGTCCTATGTGCCTTATGACACTAAGACCATAAGAGCTTTGGTGACCCCCCAGGGCCGGGATGCGTTCCCTCCAGACAGGTACCTTTTCCTGCAGCAATGCTCCTCCTGTCATCCACCTCCAATCAGTGACGTATTTAGATTTTGTGCTGCCCTAGGCCTGACTAAACTTGTGCACCCCCTAATTTAAATATGACCCACCCCTTCCTGTAAAGGCCACACCTCTTCCTGTTTATGACCCGCCCTGTCATCTGTAAACCACAGACCACAACCAGTCTCAGTGCAGCTTCATCAGTTCCCATAAGTTCAGCCTCATCAGTGCCCATCAGTGCAGCCTCCTCAGTGCTGCCTTATCAGTGCAGCCTCATTAGTGCCCATCAGTGCAGTTTATCAGTACCCACCATTGCCGCCTCATCAGTGGCCATCAAAGCAGCATATTAGTGCCCATCAGTACAGCCTATTAGTGCCCATCAGTGCAGCATATGAGTGCCCATCAGTGCCTGGGGACAGAGGAGAGTAAGCGGAGCATTTGGCTGCAGTGCAACACTTATTAGCATTGGCAGCCATCGGGCCAGTTGTATTAAGTGTGGTCGGTGGCCTGCGATCTATCCGAATGTCCTGACCGGCCGGTATTATCATACTGGTAGGTAGCAGTGTGACCGCTTTATGGGGGTACCAGACTGATTTGCTTCCTGGACCCTGCCCTCCGGCCCAATTCACCACATAAGAGTGGCACTATACAAAAAGTGTAGCGCAAGCCGGCAGGACCCTTTTCGTGCCGGGAGGAGGCTGTTTTTTTTTTTCGTGCAAGATGCAGCTTTTTGCTGCCCCCCCCTGCAAAGTGCCGCCCTAGGCCTGGGCCTTGTTGGCCTAGGCCAAGATACAGCACTGCCTCCAATAAGGGATGTATAAAAGAAAGGGAAGGTCCAGATAGTGCAGTACCGTTTTTTCAACAGATATAATTATTGCACAAAATCCAGATAATCCATAACAAGGTCCCAATATAAAAAAAAAAACAAGTAGAAACAAGAGAAAATCCGATAAAACGCCATCACACGTGTGAGCTACGGTGTGGAGAGCGGCACTTCCGGCTTGCGTTCCACCGTCAGAGGACCTCTGAATACGTCTAGCCAAAGACGAAACGCGTTAGTGGAACATGAGCTCGGTGGAACGCAAGCCGGAAGTGCCGCTCTCCACACCGTAGCTCACACATGTGGCGGCGTTTTATCGGATTTACTCTATTATTTTATATTGGGACCTTGTTATGGATTCTCTGGATTTTGTGCAATAAATATATCTGTTGAAAAAACGGTACTGCACTATCTGGACCTTCCCTTTCTTTTATACATCCCTTATTGGAGGTGGATGACAGGAGGAGCGTTGCTGCAGCAAAAGGTACCTGTCTGGAGGGAACGCATCCCGGCCCTGGGGGGTCACCAAAGCTCTTATGGTCTTAGTGTCATAAGGCACATAGGACCCACGTAATCCGGTGAGTGTGAAATTCATCTATCTTGTCACGGTGGAGCACAAGGAGGAACACCAGGGATAGAGTGGAAACCTATCACGAAGCACCAAGCACTATTCACTGTGCATTTTATTTTGAACTTTCATCACCAAGAAGTCACATTATTATAAACTTTTTGCACATGAACTTTAAGGAAATTCTATGAGAATACTTATATATTTTTTGCACTATATATGAACTTGCACTATCTTTTTATTATATTAATATTTATTATCATATTTAATAATTATTGCAATTTTATTTAAGTACATTTATATATAATTTTATATACCATCTGCATCAGATCACGGGGTTTATACGCACTTTACATTTTTCTAAATATTGTAATTATATAAATTGAGCAAGCGCTATAGGTAATCCTATATAAACAGATTACTTCACATTTGAGCACTCGCACTTTACTATAGCAGCT
Organism: Pelophylax lessonae; assembly: GCF_965119305.1. Classification (NCBI taxonomy): domain Eukaryota; kingdom Metazoa; phylum Chordata; class Amphibia; order Anura; family Ranidae; genus Pelophylax; species Pelophylax lessonae. Next base: position 68,215,600 of record NC_138771.1, on the reverse strand, counting down.
GCAAACCACATTTATTTATTTGATCATTTATTTATAAGTTTTAGGTTTCTCCATTTGGCGTGGGAAATATACTTAGTATATTTTACTCCTCATATACACTATATTGTCAAAAGTATTGGGACACCTGCCTTTACACACACAAACTTTAATGGCATTCCAGTCTTAGTCCGTAGGGTTCAAAATTGAGTTGGAAATTTTTATTTTGAAAATCTTGTAAACAAGAAGCACATCAACGTTTTAGTTTTTTTACAAAAATACAAAAAAATTTAATTTGGTGGTAATGTTGGCGGGAAATGCTGGCTCCTTTGAGACACATCAACGGAGTGTTACAGGAGCAGCGCTGGAGGAAGCATGCAGAGCCGATGCTTCCTGTATCTCTCCTCTCACAGGCGGAGTGCATTTGATATCACAACGCCTGTGACAGGACAGAGCCAGGACTATACAGGAAGCATGGTCTCTATTCTTCACACAGTAATGTTCAGGGATACGCTGACAGCTGGGATTTTGTGGGAAAGGGAAAGGCTTAATCTTTGTATAGAGGCATTTCCTGTCCCACCTAGTTTGTAGTCCATAAATATTTATTAAACGTAGATCATGCCCCTTCTCAGAAACGTCCAAGACCATACACCTTGCAATCTCTACCTAGATAACCCGACGACACGTTACCATGCCAGTAAAAAGTACTCCAACTCTGCTGTAAAGCTTACCTGCAAGATACCAGAAAGAGGGTCTAAGCCTCCACTCCCTCTTTGCAGGGTGGACATCGGCAAGGCTATTTTACTGGGTCTCTTGCAAAAATAAAATATCAGCATCCTTCGCACTGAGCAAAAATAAGGAGGTATTACGAGCCCTAACAGATATTATGCTGGCAACATTAATCGTTGCCACCTTTATCAGAGTGGGAACTGCCATCAGGGTGATTGAGGTAGTCGTTTCTTTGCCTGAGCTCCCTCCCCACTTACTGGAGACCCTGACCTCTTTGGAGTACACTCTACTTCATCCTCCTCCATCTGAGACATGGATTTAGAAGACACCTCCTTCCCCTCAGATAAGGTCCCAAACTTGTTTCCCAGAGGTAGATCATCTACTTCCAAAGATGAAACCGAGGACAGGACTATTATCTTATTCCCCCTTCTCCCCACCTTGGTACACTCTCCCTTATCCCCTGAAGCATTACCCTGAAAGGCTTCATCTACATCACTTGCAGTGCCAACTTCCCCCCTCAGAACTCTGTGCAGGCCATTCAAGCTCCTCCACCCCAACTCGCTCATCCTCTTCTTTATAGACCTTGCTTTGTGCACTGGTGCACAGTCATGTTGGAGCAGGAAGGGGCCATCCCCAAACTTTTCCCACAAAGTTGGGAGCATGAAATGGTCCAAAATGTCTTGTTATGCTGACGCCTTAAGAGTTCCCTTCACTTGAACTAAGGGGCCAAGCCCAAACCCTGAAAAGCAACCCAACACTATAATGCCCCATCCACCAAATGATTTGGATCAGTGCACAAAGCAAGGTCAATAAAAACATGGATGAGCGAGTTTGGGGTGGAGGAACTTGACTGGTCTGCACAGAGTCCTTACCTCACCCTGATAGAACACCTTTGGGATGAATAAGAGCAGAGACTGCAAGCCAGGCCTTCTCGTCAAACATCAGTGCCTAACCTCACAAATGCGCTTCTGGAAGAATGTTTGAATGGGGGAAGGGAAGGCACTTGGCCTCTGTACAAGCAATGCTGCCCAACATTAGGTGACCATGACCTAACACCGTGAAGCACTAGGTCTAATCAGTATTAGAAATGCCCTGAGATAGATCTATGAGGTTTTTCACTTGGTTTTGAGTAGGGTTACAGTCTCTTGTGATATGATCCTGTGCTATGCAGACACCAGTTCTAGTGTGAGAGAGCACGGGTCCAGAGAGGACCAATGGACACTCTGGATTACAGTTTTCTATCTCTCCCGCTCTCTCTCTTACCCCCATTCACTCTTTCCTCTCTCTATCCCTCTCATCCCCTCACTCTCTCCTCTCTCGTGTCCTTCTCTTCTTGCTCTTTGTACCTTGTTAACACCAAAACTCTGCATTGAGATGACTTGCAAAGCTTTGTGGGTAAAAATGCAAACATGCACTGCACCTCATGTCACCACTAGTCACCAAATATGAATGAATGGAAGGTTATTTGTGACATCTAAATAAAGTAAAAAAAAAAGGTTAACAGCGCCTTGAATATGAAAGGCACCGCCCCTCACTGGCCATACAGAATGGATACCAGCCTTTACGCTAAAATAGCAGCCATAAATACGGTTGCATCAGCCTGACCCACTGTCCCCTATCTTGCCATAACAAAGCTGGTAACCCTAACTGCAAGGTAGTCAACACAAAGGTCTAAGAGACAGCAGGACCTGACTGTGTTGTCTGCCAAGGAACCGGGATTACACAAACTGTGTGATCAAGAGCCACAAGTTTTTAGACTGTGTCTGGATCCAGAGACCCCACCTGCAAAAAGATATTGATAAGAAAGAATGTCCAGAGATGAGCAACAAAAACTGTGAAAGGTATGAGCAATAAAACATATCAGGGGAGACTTCAAGAGCTTAATACATACAGCCTGAAGGAAAAGAGGAGACATGACTAAAACCTTTAAAGTTTTACTAAACCCAGGACTCTGCATTCACAATATCTAGTCTCCCACAGTACACAGAATATGGAAATGCAAGTATTTTAGTAAATATAAACTGCTAAATACCTTTTCTCATCAGCAGTCTTGTGACTTCTATCAGTGTCTGGTTAAAGCTTGTGGGAGGAGTTTTCATTCTACTTCGACTGTTCTATGAGGCTGCAGGACCCCTGACCCTCTGTCTGGACAGTGCTGATTGGCCCTGTGCCGATCACTTGCACTCTCCCAAGAAAAAAATAAATCTTTCTAGCAATACACACCAAACTGAGCATGTGCAGAGTGATTCCAAAGGCTCTGCCATATCAGGAGATAGATTGGTGACATTGGAAGAAGGGGAGGATCAGAGAAGACATGATCAAACAGCCTTTTTACACAATGCAAAGGATTAACTCCTTAGGACCCACAGTGAGTATAACAAGCATGCTTTACTGCAAATACAGACTGATTTTACTGTTGTGGGTTTAGTAACACTTTTGCCACTTCAGCTCCAGAAGGTTTACCTCTCCTCATAACCAGGCTATTTTTTGTGATACAGCACTGCGTTACTTTACCTGACAATTGTGCAGTCGTGCAACACTGTACCCAAATACAATTTTTCCCCACAAATAGAGCTTTCTTTTGGTGGTATTAGATCACCTCTGCGATTTTAATTTTTTGCGCTATAAACAAAAAAGAGTGACAATTTTGGAAAAAAAAAAAAAAAGTAATATTTTTCACTTTCTGCTATAAAACATATCCAATTAAAAAAAAATGAAAAAATATTGAATGCATTCATCAATTTAGGCCAAGATGTATTCTGCTACATATTTTCAATATATAGGACATATTTATGGATTTTTTTATTTTTTATTTTTTTGGTTACTAGTAATGGCTGCAATCGGTGACTTATAGTGGGACTGTGATTCTACGGCAGACAAATTTTTACACTTTTTTGGGAACCAGTGACACAAATACAGTGATCAGTGCTAAAAATATGCACTGTCACTGTACTAATGACACTGGCAGGGAGGAGGTTAACATCTAGGGCGATCAAGGGGTTAAATGTGTGCCTAAAATGTGCTTACTAACTGTGGGGGAGGTACTATGGGAAGGCAGAGATCGGTGTTCCCACTTTGCATAAACACAGGAACATTACCTTCCCTACTGACCTTGTTTACATAGGCAGACTGCCATTCTGCTTCTGTCCCAAACGATCAGCAGGTACTGGTGGACATCAAGTGTGCCAGGCCTGCTGATTGGCTCCTGCTGTGTCCAATCACAGCAGGAGCAGGCCACTGGCGGCATGCATATGTGCCCCAGACCCAAAAGTGCAAGACCATATACAGGTACATGATTCTGTGCAGAGCGGCCGTCCTGCCGCAGTAAATGTACATGGGGCGTTCGGCAGGATGGTTAAATACATCAATTGGTGAAGAAAGATATTATTTTCAGGATGTTATTAAGATCAAAAACAAAGGAACATGCCCTTAATCTTGCAAGAAGAAAGTTCAAAACGAATCTTAGAAAGTATTATTTTACCGAAAGAATAGTTGATTGATTGAACTGGATAGACTTGTGTCTTTTTTCGGCCAGGCAAACTAAATAACTATGTAACTGTAACTATGATGCTTGAAATAGACTTCCAGTAGAGGTAGTGAGTCAGTCAACAGTAAGTGGATTCACACGAACTTAGATCTATACTCAGACAAAAAAGGGAAAAAAAAAACAGGACTTTTGATTTTATATAATATAAGAAGTAATTTCAAGGACTTCAACATACTCCCCTGCTACATTTATACACTTATCCCAGCGTTTAACCAATGCCTGGAAAGCTTCGGCATTGAAAAATTTTTCAGTTCACCTGAACATACCTAAGACACCATGGTTCACTTCACCATCAGAACTGAAATGCTGACCTCGTCTCTTGTGCAATTTCAGGACAGGGTATGTGTGGATTATCCAGGATCAGGTGCTCCACACACTGAATGTTCATGGGAATGACTGCTGTGGGCTGGGAACCACCAAGACCGGGATCATCACTGACGGACGTACGGCCATCTTTGAAACGTTTACACTATTCACTTTACTGTTCTTGAAGTCTTCTGTAGACATCTGTAGGTTTTACTCCTTCATTCACAAGAAACCTAATGCACGCACTAACATTGTTGTCTGCCATCTTGGTTAACAGTCTCTGGCCTGGCCCGCAACACGTGGGCCACCTATCAGCAGTGGCGGCCTGTGCATAGGGGGCGCCAGTGCGCCGCCCCCCTCCTAAAAAAAGAAAAAAAAACAATTTACAAAAAGAGCAATAAAGTTTTTTTTAAAAAAAATTGCGTTCGCCGGCCTATGTGGAGGCTGTGGGGGGGGGGGGTTTACGACCCAGAAAGGCGCCGATTGGCTGCCTTCTGGGGGCGTAACCTGGGCGCAGGGCACAGCGCTAGGACACCCCCACTTTCGTGATATCCTGGCTGTGATTGGTCCAGTCTCCAGCCTGGACAAATCATCATCCAGGACATCCCGCTGACGTCGCAATGGGGGCGATGCCGGTGCGTGCATCAGTCACTCACAGTCACCGCCGCTCACCTTCCCGCCACTTCCCGCCGCCGCAGAAGAGGACAAGAGGGGGAGAGGCCGAGACGAGGGAGAAGCCGCTCACCTTCCCGCCGCCGCAGAAGAGGACGAAGTATCGAGGAGGGGAGATCTCGCCGCCGGGAGCCGAGCCGCTGCCAGGTAAGTGCATTAAATTGAAGGGAGCACACACGCTGGTCTCTGCATTGATTGGGGTACAATGCTGTGGGCACTCTGCAATCATTGGGGTACAATGCTGTGGGCACTCTGCAATCATTGGGGTACAATGCTATGGGCACTCTGCAATCATTGGGGTACAATGCTGTGGCACTCTGCAATCATTGGGATACAATGCTGTGGGCACTCTGCAATCATTGGGGTACAATGCTGTGGCACTCTGCAATCATTGGGGACAATGCTGTGGCGCTCTGCAGTGATTGGGGACAATGCTGTGGCGCTCTGCAGTGATTGGGGACAATGCTGTGGCGCTCTGCATTGAAACGGGCTCGCACGCTGAACTCTGCATTGATGGGGGCACGGAACAGTGTTCATTGCATTGAAGGGGGCACAGCACAGTTGCATTGAAGGGGGCACGCACGTTGAACTCTGCATTGTGGGGGCACAGCACAGTGTTCATTACATTGAAGGGGGCACAGCACAGTGTTTATTGCATTGAAGGGGTCACAGCACAGTGTTTATTGCATTGAAGGGGGCACAGCACATTGTTCATTGCATTGAAGGGGGCACAGCACAGTTGCATTGAAGGGGGCATGCACGCTGAACTCTGCATTGTGGGGGCACAGCACAGTGTTTATTGCATTGAAGGGGGCACAGCACAGTGTTTATTGCATTGAAGGGGGCATAGCACAGTGTTCATTGCATTGAAGGGGGCACAGCACAGTGTTTATTGCATTGAAGGGGGCATAGCACAGTGTTCATTGCATTGAAGGGGGCACGCACGCTGATCTGTGCATTGAAGGGGGCATGCACGCTGATCTCTGCATTAAAGGGGGCACGCACGCTGGTCTCTGCATTGAAAGGGGGCATGTACGCTGGTCTCTGCATTGAAAGGGGGCAGGTACACTGGTCTCTGCATTGAAACTGTACCATGACCTGTGCCATGCCTATACCATATCTGTGCCATGCCTATACCATATCTGTGCCATGCCTATACCATCTCCTGTACCATCACCTATGCCATGCCTATACCATCACCTGTGCCATGCCTGTACCATGACTTCAAAGTCACGCAATTTTTTACTGGGTTTTTTGGCGCGAAGCAATACCTATTACATTTTTCTTTTTGCGCCCCCTCCCAAAAAATTTTGAGCACCAGCCGCCACTGCCTATCAGTAATCGGACACACTTTCCACTTAGTACTTCATGTAGGACTGCCATGATAGCATCCCTTTTTAGACCTGTAAAATTGAATGTCCTGGTTTGACTTGAGCGCCCCTTGTATATATAGTGGATATAAAAAGTCTACACACCACTGTTAAAATGTCAGGTTTCTGTGATGTAAAAAAATGAGACAAAGATAAATAATTTCAGAACTTTTTCCACCTTTAATGTGACCTATAAACTGTACAACTCAATTATACAACTAACTGAAATCTTTTAGGTGGAGGGAAGCTAAAATAAAAAACTAAAATAATATGGTTGCATAAGTGTGCATCCCTTAAACTAATACTTTGTTGAAGCACCTTTTGATTTTAGATACTTCGAATCTGTCAGATCGGGGGGCATATCCTGTGCACAGCCCTCTTCAGATCACCCCACAGATTTTCAATTGGATTCAGGTCTGGGCTCCGGCTGGGCCATTCCAAAACTTTAATCTTCTAGTGAAGCCATTCCTTTGTTGATTTGGATGTATGCTTCGGGTCGTTGTCATGCTGAAAGATGATGTTCCTCTTCATGTTCAGCTTTCTAGCAGAAGCCTGAAGGTTTTGTGCCAATATTGACTGGTATTTGGAACTGTTCATATTTCCCTCTAATGACTAAGGCCCCCCCCCCGGCTCGTTCACTGACAAGTCAGTGATTGTGACCGGTGGATCCGATCGTTTTTTGGGGGAATTTCATATAAAAAAGTGGGAAAAATATTGTTATTTTTGCAAAATTGACGCTCTTTATTTTGTTTATAGCGCATGATCAAAAAATCGCACAGGTGATCAAATACCACCAAAAGAAAGCTCTGTTTGTGGGAAAAAAAGGATGACAAAAATTTGTTTAGGTACAGCGTCGCACGACCGCACAATTGTCCGTTAAATTCACGCAGTAAAAAATCGCAAAAAAAACCCTGGTCTTTTAGCAGCCAAATCCTCCGGGGCTTAAGTGGGTATGATGCTGCCACCACCATGCTTCACTGTGGGTATGGTTTTTTTGGTGATGTGTAGTGTTCTTTTTGTGCCAAACATATCTTTTGTAATTATGGACAAAAGGTTCAACCTTGGTTTTATCAGACCATAACACATTTTCCCACATGCTTTTGGAAGACTTCAGATGTGTTCTTGTAAAATGTAGCAAGGTTTGGATGTTTTTCTTTGTAATAAAAGGCTTCAGTCTTGCCACTGTACCCCATAGCCCAGACATATGAAGAATACGGGAAATTGTTGTCACATGTACCACACAGACAGTACTTGCCAGATATTCCTGCAGCTCCTTTAACCGCTTCCGGACCGTCTGCCGCAGTTTTACGTGAGTAATTTGATGTTAAACACCAGTGTTATGGCAGCAGATAGTTGCCATAACCCTGGTATTTTCTTACAGGGTGGGTGGTCCTCTTTTGTGTAAAAGTGGTCCTAGCGCCATGGAATCACTTTTATGGGTGGCGGGAGAGGCGCCCCTCCCGCCGCTTCCCGGTCATTATCCCCGCTTACCAGAGCCGTCCGTAGCGGGGAAACCGATCCAGTTCGTCCATGTCCCAGGCAGGCAGTCGAGTGAGGGCAAGATGGCCCCCACTCGACTCTGGCCTTGGAGGACCAGAGCTATGTCATACGTCGATCTTCCTAATGGCCTTAAAGGGCCCATTTTTTTCATGCTGAAAAAAAAATACTTTTTTTTTTTTTTGCTTTTAAGTGATCTGAGGTCTTTTTGACCCCAAATCTCACATTAAAGAGGATCTGTCCTGCTTATTTCTTTAACTTGTAATAGGGGAAAAAAAGTGATTTTTAAAGGGACAGTGTAAAAATAAAAAATAAAAGGTAAAAAAAAAAAAAATTTAAGAGCCCTGTCCCTCTGAGCTCGCGCGCCGAAGCGAACGCATACGCAAGTCACGCCCACATATGTAAACGGTGTTCAAACCACACATGTGAGGTATGGTTGCATTAGAGTGAGAGCAATAATTCCAGCCCAAGACCTCCTCTGTAACTTTACTGTTTTCTTATTTTTTAATTTAAAAAAGTGTATTTTTTCCAAAAATATTGCATTTGTAGGACCACATTTGTAGGAGCAAATACGGTGTGACATAACGATTTGCAATGATCTCCATTTTATTCTCTAGTGTATCTGCTAAAAAAAATATACAATGTTTGGGGGTTCTAAGTAATTTTATAGCAATAAATACTGATTTTAACTTGTGAACAATAAGTGTCAGAAATAGGCCTGGTCCTTAAGTGGTTAATGTTTCTGTAGGCCTCTTGGCAGCCTCCATGACTAGTTTTCTTCTCGTCTTTTCATCAATTTTGAAGGGACGTCCAGTTCTTGGTAATATCACTGTGTTCCATGGTATATCTAATTCCTTGGAAATTCTTTTGTACCCTTCTCCTGACTGATACTTTTTAACAATGAGATCCCTCTGATGCTTTGGAAGCTCTCTGTGGACTATGGCTTTTGCTATAGGATGCGCCTAAGAAAATGTCAGGAAAGACCTACTAGAACAGCTGAACTTTATTTGGGGTTAATCAGAGGCACTTTGAATGGTGGCAGGTGTGTACTGACTCCTATTTAACATAAGTTTGAATGTGATTGTTTAATTCTGAACACAGCTACATCCCCAGTTTTTAGAGGACTTATGCAACCACATTATGTTAGTTTTTTAGTTTTACCCCCCCAAAAAAAAAATATTTCAGTTTGTTTTTGACGAAAAAAAAAAGTGGAAAAAGTTCTGAAATGATTTATCTTTGTCTTTTTTTTTTTTTTCTTACATCACAGAAACCTGACATTTTAACAAGGGTGTATAGACTTTATATATCCATTGTATATGAAAAATGAAAAAAGACCACTTTGTCTTTTTTCTGCCATCACTTTTCTATGTTTAGTAGATCATACATTTCACCTATATGGATTGCAAACATGAATTAGTTATTTACCTGGAGTACAGCTTCATCATAACTAGATTTTTTAAAAACACATTATTATATTTCCTGTAAAATAACGCAGTTTTAAGACGCTTAATGAATAGCAGAAAACATCCAAGCCTTGGTAACAAAAGAAAATTAAGCTGCATTTTCTGGGAATAAAAAGAAACACTTTTCAGAGGAAATTGTGGTGGTGAGACCCTGTAGGGGATACAAGGTGTTGAGTGAGACAGCACAAAACAACTTTATCCACAGAGGTGTCTGGAACCTTGTGATCAGAGGAGCTATGCTGGAGTAACACCTCATCAGAACTACACATAAGCAAAATGTCCTCATTAAGGGATCCTTTATTATATCCAGCTTGTTTCTCTCCAGAAAAGCACTGCTTTGGTCTTTTGAGGCTACGTTGAATAGTTGTACTTTATGTGGTCTGTTTGATAAGCATTGAAGGTTGCTGTGGTCTGCAGAATATGATCATTGTTAATATTTTGCATGGATGTGACACTGTTATTATATTTTGTGGATTTGCAGCTTTACTGGGTAATTTAAGGCTTTGGCTAATGAATTCAAGACTTTTCAAAGCAGGTATTAATTGTGAGAATTTTCAGTTAAACATTTTACCACCTCACAAATGAAGCTAAGAATGCTAATTTATTTTTTTCCTGACAATTAGAGCCTGAGGTTGAAAATATCCCACTTGCTAATACTACATTTTTATTTTCATATTAATGCTAATTTACAATAATTAACAGGTATAACAGAGTTAAATAGGCTATATATATTTATTTTTTTTTAAATTGAGCTCTCTTTTGGCCTATATTGAACTTGTTATTTTTATACGCCGCATGTTTTTCTTGCCACTTTATAAAAATAAGTCATGCGTATTATTAGTGTCAGCATGCATTGTTAATCCTGAAGCTTCCTTGGCGTTCACAGATCTTTTTTTTCAGTAGAAAAGATATGATAGTCATTGGATGGTGTACCTTACCATTATTAGTAAAATAAGAATCATGTTACAACTTGGAAGCGTAGACAGGGCCGGCCTTTGGGGTGTGCGAGCTGTGCGGCCACACATGGTGCCATGGGCAACAGGGGCGCCGTGCGGCCAGCACAGCTTGCAGAGGATCAGGCCGCACAGCTGGAGGTAAGCGGCGACCGCGGCCTGGACAGGGTTAACACAGGTCACGGCCGCCGCTTACTTCCCACTGTGCCTCAGTCTCCTAATGCTTCAGCGCTGAGCTGTGTATCTCACACAGCTAAGCCACAGAGACGCCGCCACTGACTGATCCCTCCTCCTCTCTGCAGGGACACCAGAGGAGAGATCATCGGCTCCTCCTCCTTCCGCCCCTTCTCTTCCTCCTCCCGCCCCTTCTCCTCCTCCTCCTGGGTCTGCCCTGCCCACACTCCCCGGGGATAAGAAGTTTAACCACTTTCCAACCGGGCCATAGCCGAAAGACGGCTACAGCGCGGTTGTCTAGTTCTGGGAGAGCGTACATGGACATTCTCCCAGAATCGCTCTCCCGCGCGCACACTGGGGCGCGCACACTGGAGTGTCCGTGCTCGCCGGGTCCCGGGGACCCGACGCATCACGGATCGCGGTAAAGGGCCAATGAGAGCGGTCCTTTACCAATGACGGAGCGATCACTTCACAACAAACCTGTCCGCATGTCCGGTTAATTTCTCTCCTCTCCTCGCACGCTGTACACAGCAATCGGTACAGCGTGCGAGGAGAGGAGAGAAACTGCAGCTGCACGCCTCCTCTGCCTCATCTGTGCCCTATTAGTGCCTCATCTGTGCCCCATCTGTGCCCTATCAGTGCCCCATCTGTGCCCTATCAGTGCCTCATCAGTGCCTCATCAGTGCCTCATCCGTGCCCCATCAGTGCCTCATCAGTGCCTCATCCATGCCCCATCCATGCCCCATCCATGCCTAATCTGTGCCCCATCACTGCCTAATCTGTGCCCCATCCATGCCTAATCTGTGCTACCCATGCCACCTCAGTGCTCATCCATGCCACATCCGTGCTCATCCATGCCTCATCCGTGCCTCATCTGTGCCACATCCATGCCACATCTGTGCCTGCCCATGACACCTCAGTGCTCATCCGTGCAACATCCATGCTCATCCATCCCACATCAGTGCTCATCCGTGCCATGTCAGTGCTCATCCGTGCCACACCCATGCTACGTCAGTGCTCATCCGTGCCACACCCATGCCACTTCAGTGCTCATCCGTGCTCATCCGTGCCACGTCAGTGGTCATCTGTGCCACATCAATGCCACGTCAGTGCTCATCCACGCCGCATCCATGCCACGTCAGTGCTCATCCATGCCACATCAGTGCTCATCCGTGCCACATCAATGCCATGTCAGTGCTCATCTGTGCCACATCCATGCCACATCAGTGCCACATCTATGCCACGTCAGTGCTCATCCGTGCCACATCTATGCCACGTCAGTGCTCATCCATGCCACGTCAGTGCCACATCAATGCCACATCCATGCCATGTCAGTGCTCATCTGTGGCACATCCATGCCACGTCAGGGTGCTCATCTGTGCCTCATCCATGCCACGTCAGGGCTAATCCATGCCGCATCAGTGCTTATCAGTGCCACATCCATCCCACGTCAGTGCTCATCAGTGCCTCATACGTGCCACATCATTGCTCATCAGTGCCACATCCATGCCTCATCAGTGCCACATCCATGCCACATCAGTGCTCATCCGTGCCACATCCATGCCACGTCAGTGCTCATCAGTGCCACATCCATGCCACATTAGTGCCACATCAATGCCATGTCAGTGCTCATCCGTGCCACATCCATGCCACGTCAGTGCCACATCCATGCCACGTCAGTGCTCATCCATGCCACATCAATGCCACATCCGTGCCATGTCAGTGCTCATCTGTGCCACATCTATGCCATGTCAGGGTGCTCATCTGTGCCTCATCCATGCTATGTCAGTGTTCATCCATGTCACATCCATGCCACGTCAGGGCTAATCCGTGCCACATCAGTGCTCATCAGTGCCACATCCATCTTACATCAGTGCTCATCAGTGCTACATCCATGCCATGTCAGTGCTCATCAGTGCCACATCCATGCCACGTCAGTGCTCATCAGTGCCGCATCCATGCCACGTCAGTGCTCATCTGGGCCACATCCATGCCACATCAGTGCCACTACAATGCTTATCAGTGTCCTACAGTGCCTCACAAAATTGTAATGGAAAGTCAGGAAATGACGGTGCTCCCTGCATGTTGGGCCTCTGTATTTGGTCAGGCTGTGGAAAAGTGTCACACATGTGGTATCACCATACTCAAGAAGAGTAGCAGAATGTATTTTGGGGTGTAATTTTTGCTATGTGCATGCTATGTGTTAGAAATGTCTTATAAATTGACAACTTTGTGTAAAGAAAAAATGCGTTTTGGTTTTCTTTCCACATTTTCCAAAAACTTGTGGAAAAAAATGACATGTTCAAAAGACTCATTATGCCTCCTAGATTATGTGTTGGGGTGTTTTCTTTCCAAAATGGGGTCATTTTATGGGGATTTCCATTGTCCTGGTTCTCCAGGACCTTTAAAATTGAGATAGGTTGTCAGGAAATTATATGTGTAATTTGGGCTCCTAGAAAGCCTGACGGTGCTCCTTGGATGTTGGACCTCTGTATGTGGTCAGGCTGTGGAAAAGTCTCACACATGTGGTATCGCCATACTCAGGAGGAGTAGCAGAATGTATTTTGGGGTATAGTTGCAAGTATGCCTGTACAGTGTGTGAGAAATAACTTCGTAATATGACCATTTTGCGAAAAATATATATATTTTTTTTAAAATCTTCATTTTGCAAAGAATTGTGGGGAAAAAATTACAACTTCAAAAAACTCACCATGCCTCTTACTAAATACCCTGGAATGTCTTCTTTCCAAAAAGGGGTCATTTGGGGGGTATTTGTACTGTCCTGACTTGTTAGGGTTTCAAGAAATGAGATAGGCCATCAGTACATCAGGTGTGATCAATTTTCAATGATTGGTACCATAGCTTGTAGACTCTATAACCTTCACAAAGACCAAAAAACTTATACTTATTTGGGTTATTTTTACTAAAGATATGTAGTAGTATAAATTTTGGCCAAAACTTATGAAGAAAAATGACTAAATTTGCAAAATTTAAAACCGAAACAAAGAAAATTGCATTTTTTTTTACAAAATTTTCATTTTTTTTCATTTATAGCCCAAAAAATAAAAAACCCAATTATGATTAAATACCACCAAAAGAAAGCTCTGTTTGTGTGAAAAAAAGGACGGAAATGTCATATGGGGACAGTGTTGCAGTAATTGTCATTCAAAATATGAGAGCACTGAAAGCTGAAAATTGGTCTGGTTAGGAAGGGGGTTTAAGTGCCCAGTGGGCAAGTGGTTAAAGAAAAAAAAAGCTGCAGACAGCATGAGCCTCTATACTGGGTAAGTAAGCTCCCTCTCCAGCAATAAATACAAGGGGGGCTCTGTGTGGGGGTCTCTGATGTAAGGGGGGCTTTGTGTGAGGAGGTCTCTGATGTAAGGGGGGTCTCTGATGTGAGGGGGCTTTGTGTTGGGGGTCTCTGATGTAAGGGGGGTCTCTGATGTGAGGGGGCTTTGTGTGGGGGGTCTCTGATGTAAGGGGGGTCTTTGATGTGAGGGGGGGCTTTGTGTGGTGGGTCTCTGATGTAAGGGGGGTCTCTGATGTGAGGGGGGCTTTGTGTGGGGGTCTCTGATGTGAGGGGGGATTTGTGTGGGGGGTCTATGATGTAAGGGGGGCTCTCTGATGTAAGGGGGCTCTGATGTAAGGGGGGCTTTGTGTGAGGGGCTCTCTGATGTAAGGGGGGCTTTGTGTGGGGGGTCTCTGATGTAAGGGGGGCTTTGTGTGGGGGGTCTCTGATGTAAGGGGGGCTCTGTGTGGGGGGTCTCTGATGTAAGGGGGCTCTGTGTGTGGGGGGGGGTCTCTGATGTAAGGGGGGTTCTGTGGGGGGTCTCTGATGTAAGGGGGCTCTGTGTGGGGGGGGTCTCTGATGTAAGGGGGGCTAAGTGTAGTGGGGTCTCTGATGTAAGGGGAGCTCTGTGTAAGGGGAACTCTGATGTAAGGGGGTCTCTGATGTAAGGGGGGCTCTGTGTGGGGGGAGCTCTGATGTAAGGGGGGCTCTGTGTGGGGGCTCTCTGATGTAAGGGGGCTCTGTGTGTGGGGGTCTGTGTGGGGGGTCATCTAATGTGTGGGGGGACTCTGATGTAAGGGGGGTTCTGTGTGTGGGGGGGTCCCTGATGTAAGGGGGGCTCTGTGTGGGGGTCTCTGATTTAAGGGGGGCTCTGTGGGGGGTCTATGATGTAAGGGGGGCCTCTCTGGGGGTCTCTGATGTAAAGGGGGGCCTCTGTGAGGAGGACCTTTTGATCAAGCAACTCACTGCTAAACTGGTTGGCTGTTTTGTCTAATCTCCTGTAAATTCTTTAAATATATCAACAGCAAAAAAAACTAAGGCAGAGCCTATAGCACACATAATTAACGATGATGGGAGGATGGTTACAGAGGACACTGAAAAAGCAACCACGCTGAATGCTTTTTTCTCGTCAGTCTTTACACAGGAAGCGGAGGGGTACACTGACCATGTCTGTATGGTTAGTAGTAATACACAGGACTTGCCACTATGGCTAACAGAGGGTGAAATCAGGGAAAGGCTGGATAAACTTAACACTAACAAATCACCAGGCCCGGATGGAGTACATCCGAGAGTACTCAAGGAACTCAGTAAAGTTATATCGAGACCACTGTTCCTGATCTTTGCTGACAGTATTAGGACAGGAGATGTACCAGGGGATTGGAAGAAAGCTAACGTGATTCCAATATTCAAAAAGGGCCAGAGGCATATCCCGGGAAATTATAGGCCTGTCAGTTTGACATCAGTAGTATGTAAACTTCTGGAGGGGATGATAAGGGACTATATCGTAGAGTTTGCTAAAGACAACAACATCATCAGCAGTAATCAGCACGGGTTTACAAATGGGCGTTCTTGTCGAACCAATCTCTTAACATTCTACGAGGAGGTGAGCTGTGAGATTGATAGGAGGAGACCAGTGGATGTGGTGTACTTGGATTTCGCTAAGGCGTTTGATACAGTTCCCCACAAGCGTTTAATTTATAAAATAAGGTCTGCAGGTATCGATAGCAGGGTTTTCTCTTGGATACGGAACTGGCTTAAAAGGCGTGTCCAAAGGGTAGTAATAAACAGCGCATCCTCAGAATGGTCTGAGGTGGTAAGCGGGGTCCCCCAAGGCTCAGTCTTGGGACCAACCTTGTTCAATTTATTCATAAACAACATTGAGGTCGGGATCAGTAGTCCGATATCAGTTTTTGCAGATGACACAAAATTGGCCAGGGCAATAACTTCACAACATGAAGCAGATATCCTACAGAATGACCTGGACAAAATTACAGAGTGGGCAACGACATGGCAAATGAGGTTTAACGTGGAGAAGTGTAAGGTTTTGCACTTGGGGACTAAAAACATAAAAACACAATACACGTTAGGAGGGGAACCCTTGGGGGAATCAAAAATGGAGAAGGATCTGGGAGTCTTGTTTGATGATAGATTAGGAAACAGCATGCAATGTCAAGCAGCAGCTGCCAAAGCCAGCAGAACATTAGCATGCATAAAGAAAGGGATGCATTCCAGAGATAAGACTATAATCCTTCCACTTTATAAAACTCTGGTCCGACCGCATCTGGAGTATTCCGTCCAGTTCTGGTCGCCAGTCCTCAGGAGGGATGTGTTGGAGCTGGAGAGAGTCCAGAGAAGGGCAACTAAACTAATTAGGGGATTGGAGGACCTTGACTATGAAGAGCGTCTACAATCGCTCGATTTATTCTCCCTGGAGAAGAGACGTCTGAGGGGGGACATGATAGCAATTTATAAATATCTTAATGGGGATCCCAGCTTAGAAAAAAAGCTGTTCATTCGAAGGGATTGCATGAGGACTCGAGGGCATACAATGCGATTAGAGGAGAAGCGTTTTAACCTCAGGCAACGCGGGGGGTTCTTTACTGTTAGGGCAACAAGATTGTGGAATTCTCTACCACAAGAGGTGGTTTCTGCGGGTAGTATGGTGGCTTACAAAAGACTCTTAGACTTACATCTCAAGGATCAGAACATTCAGTGGTATGTGAGATGATTACAGCCACACACACCTACACAGGTTGAACTAGATGGACTATTGTCTTTATTCAACCTCGCCTACTATGTAACTATGTAACTATGTAACTATGTAAACGTGTCTTAGATGTTCGTGCACTGGACCTTACAGCATGCTCATTTAATACCATTTACGCCAGAGGGCGTTTCCTTCGATATATTGAGACAAACTAAGACATCCATTACATTGTTTTTTTATCCAGTTTTTCCATAATGTTAACCTACGTCCAGTGGCCTGTCTCAAGGAATATGAAGCAAGGACCCCTTCAGTTCAAGATCCCAGGTATCCGGATTTGTTTTTAGTGATTAGACATCCACATCATCCGGTTTTTACAGTTACTTTATCTCGTTGGGTGCTATGGCATCCAAAGCTTTCTTCTTGGGATGCAGACTGGAAGACCTCCTGTGTTCTGCTGATTTGTCCCGAGAATCTTCATTTCAGGAATTTTATTTTCACCCAGTCTCTCATTTTTCCACTACGGTGGTCGCACAGCTTTGAACTAGGATAATATGAGCCCCAGTGTCCTGTAATAAAATTACCAGATTTGACTAATTTCATGATGTAAAGTCATAATTTTTTTAAGGAAACGGAGGCGAGTATTATCCCACGCGATCCAGGTATGTTGCGCCCTTCCTTGGGTATATTTTTATTTACTGTTGATATTATTGATGCTTTTTTGTTTAAATGGACATAATATTATGATTACTAATACTGTACACTGTGGATGTGGAATTTAATATCCAGAAACATATTTTACCACTTAGTTCTATGTCTCTTACAGCCTCCTAATTTGTTTTCACACTGGTCCATTTCAGTCCATACCAAGTTCAAGGGGATGATTGCCAGTTTCTCCAGAGGTTTCCATTGTTGTTTTTCCCAGAATTGCTGCTCTGCACATCTAATTGGTCATATGTTCTTCTATCTATTGGGATGTTCGTCTGCACCATCAAGAAAGAGGAGTGGCTTAAGCTCACATGGGGCTTTATTATACTAGGAACACTTTCATTGGATAACATGTTATATGCGGTTAACCCTTTTGGGTACATGCTGTTTTTGTTTTTCTTTTAATATCTACAATATCCTTTCTTTGCTGCTGAGGAATAAAGAGAGTACTGTATATACTCGAGTATAAGCTGAGTTTTTCCAGCATGTTTTTCATGCTGAAAAAGTCCCCCTCGGCTTATACTTGAGTCACGGTCTCACTTACCTTTTCCCCGGTCAGTGCGCATGCGGCGCCGCCGCTCGGGAATGCCCGTACACGTTCGGCTATTCCCGGGCAGACAGCGCATGCAGAGTGATGTGTTGGCACCGGGCGACGCCATTTTTAAATGTAAGGCGGAAAGGTAAGTGAGACTCCTTCGCAGCACTGCAGGTAAAGGTATGTGAGAGTCCTGTACCATGCCCCCAGCACTGCATCACCTGTACCATCAGTGCCATGCCTGTACCATCTGTGCCATGCCTGTACCATATTTGTGCCATGCCTGTACCATCTGTGCCATGCCTGTACCATATCTGTGCCATGCCTGTACCATCTGTGCCATGCCTGAACCATCTCCTGTGCCATGCCTGTACCCTCTCCTGTGCCATGCCTGTACCATCTACTGTACCATCTCCTGTACCATGCCTGTACCATCTCCTGTACCATGCCCACAGCCCTGTATCTCCTGTACCATGTCCGCAGCCCCTGTACCATGCCCGCAGTCCCTGTTTCAGGTCTCGTGGTGGTCCAGTTGGGTCAAGTAGCTGCTGCATTTCCCACCCTAGGCTTATACTTGAGTCAATACGTTTTCCAAGTTTTTTGTGGTAAAATTAGGTGCCTCGGCTTATATTCGGGTCAGCTTATACCCGAGTATATACGGTAAGCATAATACTCGCCTCCGTGTCCTTAATAAAATCATGACTTTATGTCATGAAATTCGTAAAATCTGGTAATTGTATTATACAATGTTTTTTAGATTTACTAAAGAATGTGTTTACTCAGTTCATATTAAATTAGGTGAGCCCTCACACTAGTGATTGTGCAATCAGATTGTAATGTGTGACCAGCTTTAGAGAGGTGTTAGACCTCTCCTTCTCTCTAGACAAGCACTGTGTGTCCTTGCTGTGTTGGATCAGCATTAAAATTAACAGGAAATTAACAAATAGGAATAAAACTCTGAAAGCTGTGTCCAAAAAGAGATAGGCAGAAGGTAAAGAAAGGACAGTTCACCAGAATTGAATGTGTTCTTTCTGAAGCTGAGCTGATACCCATTACTGACTTACCACGACTTGTTCCGCACTGAGTGTATGTATGGAGGCAGCCATGTTGGGAGAGGTAGGGCTTTGCTTCCTCATGTCAAAACCCCCAGCAAGGATAAAAGTGAGTAGCCCAGTAGTGACATCACCAAATCTCATTTAAAATATCCTGAGACCAGCAAGTAAGAGGCAGCAATGCCTTAGAACTCACACTACAGATATACAGCTATGAGGCCTAGGTAAACTCTCAGACCAGAAAGTACACTACTTTTTTGAGGAGGAAATCCAGACAAATGGTTCAATTTTCAGGTTAGACATGACACCTCAAAAGTTTCCCTATAACATGACAAATCATTACTTTTTTAGTTCAGTTACACCCCTTTGAAAAGAGCAAGAGGGTGAGGAGGTGTGTGAAATAACAGGTAATGTGAAAAACTAATTTTTACCCGCGCTTATGGATACTCTGGTGAATCAATCAATTATATCTTTAAATTATGTGAAAAAAATATATAAATAAATAAAAATGAAAAATATATAAAGAGAATTTGTATATAGAGTACAGCTGCTGCACACTAAGAAAATCTTAGACAGAATATTATACACAAAAGTAAGCAGCGCTGGCACTCAAGTGATATATTATAATACTGTTTTCTAATTAAAAATATATAAATAACACTCTAATAGTATGTGCTCAATTGTGAAAAAAATCCTCATAAAAAATATTCATATTAAAACTACATTAGTAGAACGCAATCTAGTGATAATAAAGAGAAGTATATAAAAAAAGTCCATACAATAAATTAATTATACAATAGTGTCCTTATGGTGATCCAAAAGTAAAGTGCTCCAGTGCTGATATACAATAAGGTGCTCCAAACGTGATAGGTGCCCCTCTCGGTTCCCCACTCACCAACTCGCCAATATTTGGAAGCCTTGATAATATTGCACATAAGCCCTTGGCACCAGGATCTTTATACAAGATTCTCCATACGCCTTTCCGTATATATGCATGGGTCCGCTTGCGCATCCACCATTAGGAATAAAAAAGGCCGTACATAGTGAAGTATGTAAATACAGTTTAATCTCGCTGCAAAGTCAAAAACATACTCATAGCATAGAGATAGTATATGGGCATGTACAAAAAACCTTGTGGTTACGCCGCTCGGCGTGCGTTCCACGGGCAGGAAGTAGCCAACCGGAAATGACGTGCCGCTCCGTGCGTGGCAGGAAATACGTCAACGCGTTTCGCCGTAAGTTCCGGCGTTTTCAAAGACATAATTTCCTGTTTACAAATGCCTTTTATATGGTAGGCTTACCGAACGTCATATCCGGATATTCATTATTCTGAAAACTATTATCAAAAATAATACAAAAATAATACAAAAAGATAGAAGTATGTATCGTGATTAATATATTGGCAATGTTATCCGATTACCTATGTCGTATTTTTACAATATTGGATGAAATAGCGGTATGCTATATCCGGGCTTCACTTCCTGTTTACATCGTAATGGTATACATTAAAAACATATTTATTGCGCATATTTATTAAAATCATAAGACATATACATCACAGCTTGTTTAAATTATTTTTAAAATATTATAAACTGCATACTTATATGGAAGTTTAAAATTATTATTTAAAATTATTTATTAAAATGTTATAAATTGCATAGTTATATGGAAATTGATTATGGATATATAGAGAGGAAATATTATTAGGTTGATGATTTTTTTTTTATATACTTCACTTTATTATCACTAGATTGCGTTCTACTAATGTAGTTTTAATATGAATATTTTTTATGAGGATTTTTTTCACAATTGAGCACATACTATTAGAGTGTTATTTATATATTTTAATTAGAAAAAAGTATTATAATATATCACTTGAGTGCCAGCGCTGCTTAATTTTGTGTATAATAAATAACAGGTAATGTCATAGGTAGCATTCCTAAAAGTAGTTCATTCACTCTTGCTGTGCAAACTGTACTCCTTTGGTATAAATAAAAGTATTTGGATATTTAACCCCTTTAAGGACTGCCCCGCGCAGATACCTGTATACTGTGGCAGGGTGGCCCTCCTGTGCAAAACCTCCACCCAATCACAGTGGAAGCCAATCAGCAGGTCTGGAGGACATGATGTCTACAGTGACCCACCAATCTTTCTCAGGTTAAGCAGAACGGCGGTCCGCCTATGTAGACTGCTGTTCTGTGAGAGGGGAAGATGGAGATCTTGTGTTCCTGCTAAGCAGTCCAGTCAAAGCATCCCCAACACACTTAGAAAGCACTCCCTACGGACACACATAACCCTTTCATTGCCCCTGAAATTAACCCCTTCACTGCCAGTGTCATTAGTACAGTAACAGTGCATTTTTTTGTAAGCACTGATCACTATAATAATGTCACTGGTCCCCAAAAAGTGTTAAAAATGTCAGTTAGGGGTCAGATTTGTCGGCCGCAATGTCACAGTCCCTCCAAAAATCACTGATCACCGCCATTACTAGTAAAATAAATAAATAAATAGAAATTCCGTAAATATATCCCATAGTTTGTATGGGAAACATGTAGCAGAATACATATTGGTCTAAATTGATAAATACATTTGATTTTTTACATTTATTTTAATGGGTATGTTTTAAAGCAAATAGTAAACAAATATTGTTTTTTTTTTCAAAATTCTGTCTTTTTTTTGTTTATAGCGCAAAAAATAAAAAATAAATAAAAACGCAGAGGTGATCAAATACCACCAAAAGAAAGCTCTATTTGTGGGAAAATAAGGACATCAATTTTATTTGGGTTCAAAGTCGCAATCGTCAGTTAAATAACTCAGTGCCGTATCACAAAAAATGGTCTGGTTATGAAGGGGGGTAAACCTTCCGGCTTTGAAGTGGTCAATGCATGACAAATAACTTAATTAAAGGAAAAAAATAAAGCTTTACATATGCTAATGTAAAATAATATGTTATTCATATTTAGTTAATGTTTGTATCATGGAATGGGTACATAAGAATTCCTTTATAATAACAGGCTGTGTATTTAATGCATTAAGCAGCCATAGCAAATAGGACTTACGGTGCTTAGATTTGACTCTGCTGCGGCTGAGGAAGGGACATGGAGACATGTCTGCTGTTCACATTTCCATTTCATAAATATTCAGACATTAATCTATTAAAGCATGATATGCTCTACATCATTTACTATAACAGCCCTTTCACTAGAGCCAATTCAGTGTATTCTTGGAATGTATGGACAGTGATAGTTGATAGAGATTATTAAATTTTAAATGGTTTCTACTGTTCTGCTGACAGATATCTGGACATAGCATACTTTATTATTGGAGTTAAAAGTTAATTTGCTTTCCAAGCTTAGACTTTAAAAGCAATAAAGCTGAGTGGACGGATGCCCGTAGCACAGCACACACAAGTCAATGTAGTATAAACGAAAACCCAGTTATACAAAGCAAAGCAAGCACATAAGCACTTTTTTCTTTCGCAAGCTAATGTGTATTGGGTTCTTGATCGGATAATTCCGAGTGGTGTAAGGTGATATAATTCTTTCCAGGCTGCTGCTGTAAAGAAGCATTAACCAATGAAAAACAATGATGATGTGCAAAGTGTAGTAGCTCATAGAAACCTTATATTAATTCACTCCAAGAGGCTGACATCTGATTGTGTTAAGCTGCCTATGCACACCCCTTTATCATATGTTCTACCATTACAGTGTATAGCACAAGTCTGAAAGGGCATTAACCACTTGACCTTCGGAAGATTTATCCCTCTTTATGACCAGGCCTTTTTTTTTACTATACGTCACATCATTACTTTAACTGAGAATTGCGTGGTCATGCGACAGTGTACCCAAACAAAATTTGAATCCCTTTTTTTTTCTCCACGAATAGAGTTTTCTGTTGGTGGTATTTGATCACCTCTGCTGTTTTTATTTTTTGCTATAAACATAAAAACCTGACGATTTTGAAAAAAAAAAAAAAATTGTTTTTACTTTCTGTTATAAAACATACCCAATAAAAAAAAATTCTTTTTTCCACAGATCTGCCTTGTTTACATAGGCAGACCACCGTCCTGCCTGTGTAACAAAGCATTAATGGGTGCCGGCAGACACTGAGTCCGCTGTATCCGCCAATTAGCTCCCGCTGTGTCTAATGACAGTGGAAGCAGGCTGCCGGCGGCACATGTGCATGCCCCAGACCCAAGAATGCAGTACTATGTACTAGGTACGTGATCCTGCACAGGGGAGCCGCCTTGCTGCCTTATATTTACAGTATACAGTCAGCAAGTGGTTAAACACTTTGGGATTGATTACCTAAATGTATATAGACTGTTCGCTTTGCATGGGGGGTTGTACAAAGCTTAGAGATTGAGGTAAAGCTTTACTGATGCCCATCATCCAATCGTTTACAAACAAATCAGCACAAGGGATGGCACCTACATTAAATGAGAAGTGTCCCTTGTGCTGGTAAAGGCTCTCTTGAAATCCTCAGTCCTCTGCCCCTTATACCCCCAAAGTGGTAATCTTCTGGTGCTGCAGGGGTTAATACAAGTTTCAAAACCTGTCACAGGCACTGGTCAAGAGTGCCAACTATGCCCACCCTTTCCACCCCTTCCTCCATTCATAACAGCTATACTATATCTTCTCACATTGAAAAGTGCTCTATGAATGGAGAATAGTGCTGATGAATGAAAGGCCCACCTCCTCTCCTGATTGGAGAGCTCTAGCTCTGACTTTGCAAGGGGGGGGGGGGGGTGACCCCTGCTAAAAGAGTAAAGCTTGGGTCCTTCTCTACAGCAAGATAATGCTGGCAGGGGACAGGCCTTTCTTCTCAGACTGTGGCTGCTTTCTAAAGAAAACAAACTGTAAGACTTTGCACACCTTTTGTTTTGATGACCTTGAAATGTTTTTAGATAATTTATCCTGAAGTTCAGTCAGGTTTTAATCTTTAGAATTTTATTAACCTTCCTAGCGGTATTACCAAGTGTGGCTCGGGGTTAAATTTCAGAGCCAAAAGCAGTAACCCCAAGCCACACTCGGGGTACCACCAGAAGAATCGCTGGATCCTGTAAAAGAGGTTTCTTACCTTGTCACCGGGATCCAGCGATGTGTCTCATCGGTGTCTCGTGGCGGATCTTCCTCCCGATTGCCTCCGTGCCCTGGCTTCCGTCTCCTGCGACGTGACTTTCGCAGGGGGGTGGAACCGGCGGCAAATTCAAATGTAAAAACACACCAAACACACTGATACCATTCAAAATAAAAAAAAAAATCACATTAGTTTGCCCCCCAGTGCCCTTTCCTGCAGTCTTACTGTACTTTTTATGTAAATATATATATATATATATATATATATATATATATATATATATATATATATATATACAGTATATACATATATATATATATATATATATATATATATATATACGTAATTCTTGTGAATGAGCAGCCCAAACCAACTGTATACATTATATATATATATATATATATATATATATATATATATAATATAGTATATATAGTATATATATATATATATATATATATATATATATATATAATAAATGTATACAGTTGGTTTGGGCTGCTCATTCACAAGAATTACATGCAAAATAATGGTACCGCTTTCAGCACCTAAAATCCAAAAGAATCATACCGCCAGGGAGGTTAAGGGTAAAGTAAGGGTTTTGTTATTAAAAAAGTGGAGATGGGTTAGAACCTCTTTCAACTTTTAATGCTGTCTGTGTCTGCATTGGAGAGATTCAACCCTCTGTTTATATTGGTCGCCATTGCCATCAAGAAAGTGATGAGAAATCTAAAATGTTGAGTTGACCCAAGAACAAGGTAAGGAGAAATCTTCCAATGGGGACACCTGTTCCACGAACAACTTTCTAAAAGAGGTTCCCCACACTTTGGAAAATTCTCTCTAACTCCCTGTTCTGTCAAATGGAAATTTTCCCTAAGATACACAGACAAAATAAAAAATGACCTGATTGGGTTTCAACTCTTCCCTATTCTATCCAAACCTAAAAGAAAAAACACTATTTTGGCTATACATATACTTTAAGTATAATTTTAATAGTAAAGGTTAAGGGTTATTTTTCTCTGTTATAACTAGAGTAAATGTTAAAATGATTGTAAACCCTCACCTTGTGCATATATTTAAAAAAAATTCCCTTTTTTGTGATCACATTCCCTCTGTTCTCAGCTGTATAATAGCTAGAGGAGGAGAAGCAGCAGCACACTGATCTTCCCAGTGAATGGCTGTGCAGATGGGGGCGGGGGGGGTGTATCAGGATAGGTCTGATCATTGTAGGAGAGCAGGCTGAGTTCCCAGCATAGCTAGAGAACTGACAGCACTGTATTCTCCTGCTCAGTGTGGTCAGTTGTTATTAGGAAATCAGAGGGACTTACAGGAACACCAGGATTTCACACAAAAAAAGCAATACAAAGTGAACAGGATACTTTCTCATACAAGTACATGGTACAGCAGGCACATATAAGGAATATGAAAAATTGGGTTTACATACTCTTTAAGTGTAACGATATAGGTAATAGATCGGGGACTTTCCTGCAACATTATTATTTACACTTTGTAAGTGTTCTGGAGGTTACTGGTGGCATGAGGCACAGCACTGTTTTACTACTGTGGCTCAGTGGTCAGAAAACATTGGTATGATCCATGTGATAGGATAGTGACAAAAAAATGTTTCAACAGCCACCATCTTATTCCCCTGGTGCCTCTGTGTTCGGAAAATATATAATGTTTGGTAGTTCTAAGTAATTTTCTAGCAAAAGATGCTGATTTCTGTGAAAAATTTAGGAATGTCCCTGTTGTGTGAAAAATTTAAAAACTGCCCCAGTCAGCAAGTGGTTAAAGTGTATGTAAATTCTAACAATGAAGGACTCTCATTTGCTCCATTTTGGTCTGATAAATCAGTGTTGTTGCACAGTCTAGGTTTTAGGCCTCATGCACACTGGATGTTTTTACAGCGGCTGTTTTTGGCGGCATCAGACACTTTCTGTAGCCAGTAAACTCCCCAGCATGGTATCCTATGTGTCTATGCACACACAGGCTGTTATCAGCAGTTTTTGGCAGGAGTGTTTTCTGACTGTAAAAAAACCCAGAACTAGTGGGTTTTAGGAGGTGTTTTTCAGCTGTAAAAACGCTCTAACTCTGATAAAAGCTAAAAAACGCTAACAAATGCCAAAAAATATGGCTATTTGGCGTTTATCAACATTTTTGAGCCCTAAGCTTTTGTGGGAGTATAGTTTTGCTAAAAAATGCTACAGCCGATAAAAGCTAAAAAAAACGCTGAAAAACGGCTTCTACAGTTACATCTTTCTACTGACGTTTTGATAATATTCATTGTGTATGAGGCCTTATAAGTGAATCGCATCATAGCGTAAACTGTCGGCGCTATATAAATCCTGTATAATAATAATAATAATAATAATGTGCGAATACAAAAAAGAAGAATGCTCAAGGGACTTTGTAAGACACAAACCACAAGGTATAAAATGTACAAAATGTATTAAACTTTAACCACTTTACCACCGGAGGATTTTGCTGTCTCACGTCTGGGCCACTTTTTGCGATTCGGCACTGTGCGAATTTAACTGGCAATTGCGCGGTCATGCAATGCCATACCCAAACGAAATTTACGTCCTTTTTTTCCCCACAAACAGAGCTTTCTTTTGGTGGTATGGGATCATCTCTGCAATTTTTATTTTTTGGGATATTAATAAAAAAATGCAACAATTTTGAAAAAATAACAATATTTTTCTACTTTGACAGTTAAAAAATATCCAATATATTCAATTTTTGTCATATATTTAGGCCAAAATGTATTTAGCTACATGTCTTTGACAAAAAAATTCTCAATGAGCGTATTTTTAACCGCTTTAAGACCGGAAGATTTTACCCCATTCCTGACCAGGCCATATTTTGCGATTCGGCACTGCGCTACTTTAACAGACAATTGCGTGGTCGTGCAACGCTGTACCCAAATTAAATTGATGTCCTTTTTTCCCCACAAATAGAACTTTCTTTTGATGGTATTTGATGATCTGTGCGATTTTTACTTTTTGCACTATAAACAAATAAAGAGCTACAATTTTGAAATAATAACAATATTTTTCACATTTTTTTATATGAAATTCCCCCCCAAAAAAATGTAAAAATCAAAATTTTTTAACATTTTAGGCCAATTTGTTTTCTGCTACATATTTTTGGTAAAAAAAATCGCAATAAGCGTATTTTGATTGGTTTGCGCAAAAGTTATCGCAGCTACTAACTACGGGAAATGTATGTAATTTTTTTTGTTGTTTTTTTTTAACTAGTAATGGCGGCAATCTGGCGGCGAGCTGCGATTTTTTTTGCGGGACTGCGATATTGCGGCGGACAGATCGTACCCTTGACTGACATTTTTGACACTTTTGGGGGTACCAGTGACATTACTACAGTAATCAGTGCTATACATATGCACTGTTACTGTAAAAATGACACTGGCAGGGAAGGGGTTAACTTTTATTGGTGATCAAGGGGTTAATGTATGCCTGGTGCTTACTAACGTGTGTGGGGGGAGGGGACTATGTGACACAGGGACAGAGCGCAGGTTCAGCTATGCTGAATCCTGCAATCTGACCCTGCCTGTCACTTAGGAGATCCGCCCGCTTTGTTTACACAAGTGGGCGGATCTCCACACTCAATCCCCGACGATCGGGGAAGAGCGGTGGTGATCACCGCCGCTCCTCCCCTGGCCCGACTCCCACTGCGACTGAAAACAGCGGGAGCGAGCCTCCGGCAGCGCACGCGCGCCGCCGAGAGAGGGGAATGTCTGGTGACGTAGGTCTACGTCGCCAGACGATAACGAGCCACTGTGCCGCAGTAGCAGCACAGTGAGCAGTGGGCAAGTGGTTAAACACTTCAATACATACAATTGAAATAATTCTAATAAACATAGGTACATAGATATACGCATGGGTTTCCATAGTTACATAGATCAAAATATAACTGACAGTCCAAGGTGTAAATGTATATATGGTAAAATGTATCGCGAGACCATGCTTGCTTCCTCAGGAGAAACATATATATATGCCTGATATATGCCTGAAATTATATATATATATATATATATATATATATATATATATATATATATATATATATACATATATACATATATGTATTTCCTGAGGAAGCGAGTATGGTCTCGTGAAACGCATAGATACATTTTACCATATATACATTTACACCTTGGATTGTCAATTATATTTTGATCTATGTAACTATGGAAACCCATGCGTGTACCTATGTTTATTAGAACTATTTCAATTGTATGTATTGAAGTGTTTAAAGTTTAATACATTTAGTACATTTTATAACTAAAATACCTATTTGTACCTATAGACTAAGGTACTTTTATGCCCCTCATATGCCAGCTCTCCTCTGTATATTTATATATATATATATATATACATATATAAATACTATTCTGCGCCCGCTGGTGTAAACAGGCCCTTGGTGTGTTGGTACATTGTGCATAACATGCATTGCCACAATGAGTGTAGCGCACATGTGTATTTCATGCGTGTATGTGTATGACAGGTTGTTTTTGTTGTATATTTTGTTTAATTTTTTTTTTTCCATATCACTGGTCAAATTGCAGCATAGTTTTCTCATTGAGGAATTTAGAATTTCAGAAAACTATACTGCATTTTGGGCACTAGATGTAGCTAATGATGCAGGCATTATTCATAGAAAAATATGGGACATTTTGTTCAGTTTGCACTAACACTTCTGACATTTGACCCCGTAGATTGGTGCATTTTCAGATTCAAACTAGATAAAGATAAACATGTCCATAACTGCAGCGTATGGAATGTTTGCAGTGCATTTTAGCCCATTGCTGTGGTAGTGCAAAATATAAACACCATTATATGAGGAGGAGCTGCTGAGTTGTTTTGGAATTTCTCTACACACACGTCGCTCACCTAGAACTTACCGACATGCCTTGAGGTATTTCAAAGAATCTATTAGGCCCAGCACAGCCTAAGAGAAGAGAAGGTCAACAAGTGTGCTTATACAAACAATCAATAGGACAGTAATGTTACTGTGAGAAATATGGTTAAACACCTACAGTATTCTAACAGTAATTAACAGAACTGCACTGATTACCCAACAACAGTATATAAAGACAGTCCTATTGTAACTTGTTAGAACAGTCCTAGTTTTATCCTATTGGCCAGGTATTGATAAAAAAAAAAATTTGGGTGGCAACGTTGGGGCTCTTGAAGAAAATACAACTGTTCCAAGTATACAACAGATCCACTTGTATGATGTTAAAGTGATTGTAAAGTCTCATTTTTTTTTCTATAAAAATAACAAACAAGTTCTACTTACCTCCTCTGTGCAGTTGGTTTTGCACAGAACAGCCTCGATCCACCTTTTCTTGGGTCCCTGGCTGGAACTCCTGGCCCCTCCCTCCTGCTGAGTGCCCCCACAGCAAACAGCTTGCTGTGGGGGCACTCGAGCCAAGCTGCAGCTCCGTGTATACAATCAGACACAGAGCTGCTGTTCGGCCCCATCCCTTCTCTCTCCTGATTGGCTAACCGAGTTTGACTGACAGCAGCGGGAGCCAATGGCGCCACTGCTCTGTCTAAGCCAATCAGGAGAGAGAGAGAGTCCCGGATGACCAAGGCACTCGTGGACATCACCGGATAGAGAGGGGGCACAGGTAAGTATTAGGGAGACTAAGGGGGGCTGCTGCACACAGAAGGCTTTTTATGTTAATGCACAGAAAGCATTAACATAAAAAACCTTCTGACTTTTCAACCCCTTTAATCCCTTACGGGTCCTAGGACACCCACTTCTGGGTCTCAAGACACATACTCTGATTCAGTAAAAATCCAGTTCAAGTCAGATAGGGATAGAAGTAGCTAATAATCTCTGTCTCTTTCAAGCCTGCTGAGAAAGCCCTTTTTTTTCTCTTCCTTACAAGTGGTGGGATTGCTCCCTAGTACAGTGTAATCTCATCGGGCATCCAAATCACACCCACCTAGGAAGAAGTTTCTAAGTATCCGATTGTGGTCAGTGTAACGGAACTGCAACACACACTATACTTGTGGACTTTCATCAGTATACGGCTTCCTCCCAGTTGTGAACATAGATGTTGAATATTCCAGTCGCCCCCATACAAAGCTAGCTGACAACTTAGCTTGTACTGGAATCTCCTTTATTGAACAGTCACACAGAATTTATATACAGCATGGACCTCCCCCTCCTGATCAGATTACCACACACAGGTCAGGGGTTGCCTGATTACATTATCATATGCAGATGAAATGGTATACAGAAATATAATTAACCTGAACTAATTATCTAGCCATCTGGACAGAAACAATATGTGAGTTCATTAACATTTAACAACGGGACAGACAGGTTTAACATAATCCACATCACATCTCAATAAACAAACAATAGGGAGAGCCCTTGTCTGACATTGAAGTTCAATACACATTAGCATAAGTGTACACAGACCCCATTTGAAGCAATCCAAGCCATATTCTCAGCCATAAATCCAAACAAAATTGTTACTTCATAGAAAAATGGTGGCTTGCTGAGGCTGCACTGAGAAAAGACACACGTTGGTGGTGCTTGGGTAGCTATTGATTCCAAATGTGCAATGCTCTAAGAGTAAAATCCGTGTCTACATGATTGGCTGTTTAAAGGGAAAATATAGTTAAAGTGTATCTAAACCCAAAATTGA
The DNA here is from genome assembly GCF_965119305.1 of Pelophylax lessonae. Lineage (NCBI taxonomy): Eukaryota > Metazoa > Chordata > Amphibia > Anura > Ranidae > Pelophylax > Pelophylax lessonae. The sequence goes on along the minus strand of NC_138771.1, from coordinate 68,184,861 downwards.
AAGTGTTATATATTGCAGAGTATCAGTTCTTAGATGTTTTTGCTGCATTAGTTTTCCTTTTTTTTTATTTTCACCTGTTGATTCTGCCAGTAATTCTGATATTTTTCAACTTAGCTTTTCTTTCATTCAGTAGACAGTTTGAACGAAACACATCTAACAGATTCCTCCATCTACACAACCGAGGTGGATGCAGGAATTCCTCCAGTCAGAACATTGTATTCTGAAAGCAAGGATTCTCCACAGTCAGAATACACTGATCAGAGCTGCAGTCTATTGGCTGCAAACTGCTAATCGAAGAAGGTTTTCCAGCAGCCCCATTTGTTAGAAGCCGATCTATTGATTTTCTTCAGTTTACAATAATCGGCTTTCGATCCATGTGTACCCGCTTAACTTTACCAAACCAAGCTGCCCAGCAGAAGTGGAAATAAGGGGTTAAGACAAACCATTTACCACTGACAGGGGTACTTACAATGAATAACTTTTATTAATTTATGTAGCCCCCTCCAGTGTGTGCTACTAGTATTGAGAGTAGGTAAGAGCATATCTGGCCCAGTGATAGGCCTGAGTAACTGAAACTGGGTCAGGGTTACTAGAAACCAGGGCTTGATGACTCATCTTGGCAGCTCACTGCTGCCACCCCCTGTTTCTAGAATGTTGGAGAATTTTCTGGATCTAGTGGGTGGAGGTGAGGAGGAGCTGCCTTAAATATTTAGGGGCCTTTAGACAATCTCCAGGTTGGGGGCCGGGCAGGGAAAACAAGAAGCGGAGAGGCTGTTGACCCTTGAGGGATTTAACCTTGAGCTGGAGCTCAGGAGGCTGGCCTAAAAGGATCCCATTACAGGAGACAGTTGGAGGGATTCATACTGGAGAGGAAGCAGAGAGAGCAAGGAGAGACAGTGAATAGATCAGCATGAGGCAGGGACAAGACAAGGGGAGAGACCATCAGCTATAACAGTGCTCTCTTGAAGAGCCAAGTCTTCATCTAACCTTGCCCTGTGGAATGAGTGTGTGCCAGTCGGGAGGAATGGCAGAGGGAAGCATCCAGATGGGCTGGTGGCAGCCAGGTGGGCTAACATTTTCTGAAGAGGTAAAACTGTGGTCAGTGTGTACAGAGAAGCCGAAGGAGATGCTGTTCACTCCACATATGCTACTTTATCCAAAAAGGGATGGGAAGTTCCTAGCCTGGAATGGGCTGTTGCTGAATTAACAAAGAGACTGTTAATTCCATCTGGAGTGATCAGCAGGTGCTGTACATATTGAACCAAGTTTGTGCAAGAGGAAGGAAGAAGAGGATTTCTTTGTAAATAGAGAGGAAGTTGTCCTCTTTTTGTTTTATGTTCTGGACATTTTCAAGATGGGCATTCCATAATTCCCTATCCTGTCCAAGTTATCATCCCCTAATAAAACAACAAAAACAAGCCAAGGACTGTTTACTGTGTTTGAATGAATGAAGGAAATGCTGTGTGACTGGCTTTGCAGAAGTGGTGCTACATTTATATAAAATCTTTATCCCAAAAGGAAAACAAATTCTGTAACTTTCTAAATGGTGTTAGCTGCAGTCAGGCTTTATTTGTTAGTCACTTGTGCAGAGTCCATCTGAATCTACTAGTTCATCTAACACTATCCTCTCCGGGCTATATTGCTGTCCAATGGTGTCTTCATTTCTGCTCCATAGATAGGAGCCACCGCAAACCTGGACATGTGTACTGGTCATTTCACCTGGTGAAAATGAAGGCAAAAGGTTAAACAACAGAAAACTAAAGCAGCCACTGCACATAAGTATCGGTAAGCTGCAATATATTACATTTTTTGTTTTCAGGTTTAGCTACACTTTAAGGCCTAACTCCATGTTTTAATAACTTTAAATAATTAGTTTGGACTGGCTTGGACTATTTCCTTCATTAAACATGCAGTGACTGTCAGGGCTGTATGAACTTTATGTAGCCTTAGCTACATATAGTATACAGTAAATATAGAGGTGTAGCTTGAAGCTCGTGGGCCCTGATGCAAAAGTTGACCTGGGGTCCCCCAACTTCCACCCGCTGCTTCCACCGCACACCAATATACTCACACCACATGCTAAGATGCACCAAGTGGCTAAGGAGTTATTGCAGAACTTTATTTGCATATTGAAAGGGTAATTCAAAAGATTTTGGAGAACTTGTCCACATTTTGACTTACTTCTCTTAGTCTTTTGAGTATCAGGGATAGGCAACCTTAGAGAGGCGGAGATTTACCTGAACAATATGAAAGAGATCAAAGATCAATGGGGTACAGTGCACTTTGATTTTTAGGAAATAAACTACTAAGGCCTAACTAATTAGTAAGGAAAACTTAAAAAAATTAAAACTAAAAAAATATATAAAACAAATTTCGCTGGAAAAATATAAACTTAGCCTACTTTCAAAGTGGAGCAGCGTACAGTATCAGTAAGGCAGTGGATGGTGTCGGTAGGGCAGTGGGTAATGTCAGTAAAGCAGTTGACGTGTCATTGGGGCAGTCAATTGTGTCATACAGTACAGAAGTGGACAGTGTCTATAGCGCATTGGAAAGTGTCAGTATTTTTTTTTCTGTCATTTTATATTCTTATTACTTTTTACCATTTTCGTTATTTAGTTTTTTACCGTTTATTATTATTATTTTTTTTAATTTTAGAAGCTATGTTGGGGGGCTTTGGTGACATTTTAGGGGTTAATGCAGAGAAAAGAGATTGAGTACACAGCCCTGAATCTCCATCTCTGCAGCCTTAGCTGCACAAAATTAATGAGCAGGAATAGCTCTGTACAGAACTATTCATTAATAAAACAGTTATGAATGAACAGTGTGAGTGACATATTTACCGGCCCCTTCCCCTGCTCTCCATCCTGAATAAGCCCCCACAACAGCCAAAGGGAGAGGAGAGAAGATAAACTGGCAGCGTTGCTGGAGATGGGGCTGGGGGGGGGCAGGGGAGCACACATGGGAAATAAAAGCAACCTGGACAGAAGGGGTATACAGGAACCAATCCCCTCCATTTTACCTCTGTAGCTGCTGAATGCCGACAGGAGGGACAAGGGGAAAAGCAGGCTTTTAGTAGCTGCAAGAGGAAAATGGAGAGGATCGGTTCCTGTATATATCACCACCTCTGCCCCTCCTGTTCAAAACCAAATGTTACAGGGAGGCATGGGATCATGGGTTCTTGGCAAAGGGTTCCCTAGAGCATGGGTGGGGCTGCCATTGTGACCCCTGTGACTCCTGACACTATACCAGTTTGTACATAGCTCCCAACTGTCCCTGATTTGAAGGAGCTATCTCTCTTCTGAAACAAAGTTCCTCTGATCCTTTTATCTCCTTGTTTGTCCCTCATTTTGGTCTTATATACTGTATATCCCTGCCTATAAAATGCAAACTCTAATTTGTTATGTAGCATCCTCTAGTGTGCTAGTGTTTAAATACAGGCAAATTAGTTGGGCTTATGGTAAGTATGAGTCTAGTATCTGGGTCAGGGTTTATTGCAGATCAGACTGAATGACTCATACGGGCAGGCCTCTGGTGCCTCCCCCTGGTTCTAGAAGTTTGGAGAAATTTCTAAAAGTTAGTGGGCAGAGGCCAGGAGTGTTGATCTGCATTCTTGGAGGAACTTGGCCAATCTCCAGGCAGTGGGCGTGGCAGGGTGGCTGAGCCAACCCCTAAATATGGATGAGTCATGTCAGCAGGGGAGTATGGTGGAAGATGGAGTGCTGAGTTGACTGTTGGTGGCCTAGGAGGATTCTCATAGGTGTGGGGGAGATCCCAGCTTCAGGCTTAGCTTGGACTGGCTCAGGGGGATCCATTCATCAGAACGGCTTAACAATGAATCTTGGCTGAAACGCAGTGGGAGCATAGAGGACAATGTGAGTACATCAGGACACCCAGGGACATTCAAGGGGAGAGACTGCCATATGTAGCAAGCTTTCCAAAATGATAGTGCTGTGCTTAACCCTTTAATTACCTTGCCCTCTGAGATCTTTAGAGCAGCCAGGAGGGCTGTTAGTGCCTGCAAGCAGTATAGCTGGGAGTATTTCTGCACAAGGAGAGGATACCCTCCTGCATGCAGCTTGCCTTAAATTTTTGTGCTATCTCCAAGAGGGGTTGGGAGCTCCTAGTCTGTAATGGACTTTTACTACTAAATCCACCAAGGACTATGTGTATATACAAAAAGGAAATTATTTCAGGATCTTTTGTACAGAAGAAGGAAGTTGTCCCCTGTTGTTGTTTTTGATTCACATTGGGCATCCCATAAATCCCTTCACCCATCCAAGTTGTTACTCCTAATAAAACAAAAGAAAAAAAGCCAAGGTACTGACTGACGTGTCTGGATGCAAGTGGAGAATGCGTGTTGCCTGTGTGCAGAAGTAGGAGGGCCAGTTACCAGCAGCCATTGCGAGGTAGTGTTACTGTTACATTTGTTAATTTCAAAAGCCAGTATGAAGAGAGAGTAGTGGTAAAAAAGGCACATGTGGGTGTAACTGATCATTTTTTCCATGTAATGGAGGTGTGGTATGGGGGCCTTTCCCTTGCCTTCAAAGTTCTTGGTGTCCTCCTTTCCCATCTGAGAAAGTTGGGAGGTATGAGTATACGGCGCTATGTACCGACAGTGGGACAGAGACTTCCTGAAACAAAATGGAGTCAGGCAAAGCGTTGTTTCATCATCATCATCTGCCTCAGCTAATCAGAGGAAGCCGTGGAACTGGGACCAAACAAACTATTTAAAGTACGCTAAAACATGGAGTCAAGCGTTAACCCTCAAAATGTGCTTTATAGCAAGAGAAATGCTAATGTCCCTGCCACTTTTTTTTCTTTTCGTTTTTTAACTATATTCAGTTATCCTAGAACACCAATTTAGCTATCCATTAACTTTAATTTAAATGCCTGCAATCACTAAAAGAAGTTTTTCAATTTATAAAGATTAAGTGCAGTTGGTTTGATTTTGTGTGTATCTTCAATCATTTTTAACTGTCTTTTTATTTCATAAAATTTTATATATTTTGCAGTTAAGCATAAAATCAACATTCTTCCACATAGGCAGCAAGAACCTCCAAAACAAACACAACCTATGAACTTTTCCTTAGATCAATCATAGTAAATGTTCAGTTATCGGCTTGCTCTGCACATATTTTTAGTTTTCTGAAAGCAGCTTCTCAGAGATTGCTGCAAACCTAAAAGCACATTGTGACTGTATGTGCCATTCATCAAATATGTCTCATGCATGATGGCACCAGGATATAGAAGCTTAATGTCTGATATTGGATGGTTCACAGGATAAACATACACTGCAATACTCAGCTTAAATATTTGCCAAGATAAAAATAGCCAATGCCTTAAACTTGATATGATAATTCTGGAAACTGTTAAAACAAAAAATTACATATTTTATTCCCTAACTAGATTATGCAAATTTAGCAGACTTTCCATGACCATGCTCCAACAGACATGATTCATACTTCTTCATATTTTGAGGTTCCTATAGTATTTCATAAATTGTCGTCTGCAGAGAAATTCTGCATCATTAATCGAGTGATTTAAAATTGACAGTACCGATATATAGGTATAAATAATTGTGCAGTATAGATTATTATGCTATTAGAAGAAATCCTGAGACCTCAGTGGATCAAAGCTGTCCAATTGCTTTGCTGTGCAGCCAACTGGGTGCAAAGTCCAAGAAGGCCATTCCTGCTCTGTGTAAGACACACCACAGTAAGAGAAGAGGCTGCACTCAAATGACATCACAAAAGTCCAACAAGTTTGCTGATGGACAGTACACACTGTGCCCCACCGCCCTAAGACCTAGGGCAGAAAAACATGGCGTGTGCATATGTAAGCAAAGATTATATCAGAGCACAGTAAAGGCCCCTACACATCGGCCAAAAGTCGGGCAGTTTCTATTGAACTGGCTGACATTCGGCCCGTGTGTATGGCTGTACAGTCGGCTTCTGTTGAAGAGGCATGAAAAAAAGGTCTACCGACTGGTGCCCAAATAGCGCTCTCAGCCAATGACTGAGAGTGCTGACAGGAGTGTTCAGATGGGGGGGCGGTCCCTCTGTCAGAACACAATAGTACAGCAGGTTGGAGATCCCTGTACTAATATCGTATTGTTAGTACAGAGGCTCCGACCTGAGCTGTCAGTTTTTTTCTCATTCAGCCTGCTGGGTTGAATGAAAAAAAGCTAGCAGTGTGTACCAGGCTTAACAGCCTTGTGGGAAATGTTGGCCTATTCATTGTCAGACTGTTGTGTAGTGGGGAGCATGTACGCTCTTTAACCAGTTGCTGCCCAGACCCTAGAAGAACTTTCCTACTCTCCCTAGTGTGTGAGAATGCCTGCTGGTGACCTGTCGTGGCTTAACTGGTACCTGTTGACAGTCTTCACACACCTGCTTGATGCCTTTGCCCCCAGGAGATGTCCCTATAGTGAGATTAGAAGAAGGAGGGGTCCACATCAAAAATGCCTTAACAGTTTACTGAGTCAATAGAAACGGAGATATATTTACACACTTAAAACGTAACTCCACTTTTGTTGAGAAAAAAACATTCTCCTCCGGGTGATCTATGTACATTGTAAGGATTATAACAACCTATGTCATAGATTCCTACCTTTTGGTATTCTTTCAATTGTTTTTTATTAAAGATTAAAAATTGACAAGGTACAAAGTACAAAAAAGTTTAAACAGTATCAAGATGATAATAACAGCAGAAAAGTAAGTTGACTTATTCTAGAGGTATATTAACTACTTCCGGTCCGCGCTATAGCCGAAGTACGGCTGCAGCGCGGACTCAAATTTCCGGGAGGCCGTCTTTAAACTGCCTCCCAGAGACAGGCTCCCCGCGCGCTCCCGCGAGCGCGCATCGGGGAAAATCTGTGTCGGCCGTGCCCCTTGGACACAGCCAATCACAGATCGTGGTAAATGGCCAATCACAGCGGCCATTTACCACGTTATCGGACCATGCAATGAGAGATGATCTCATATGTAAACATATGAGATCATCTCTCATCGCCAGCTCTCCTTCCTCACACAGAGACTGCGTGTGAGGAAGGAGCAGAACTGATCACCGTAAGGGGACAAAGAAAAATGTAATCAGGGCACTGATCACCAGTGCCCTGATTACACAAGGTAAATAAAATAACACAAGTGCCCACCATCAGTGCCCACCATCAGTGCCCACCATCAGTGCCCCCATCAGTGCCCACAACCAGTGCCCATAGTGCTGCCAGTCAGTGCCCATCAGTGCCTGCTCATCTAGGCACTGATTAGCAGTGCTATGGACACTGAGTGTGGGCACTGATGGTGCTGCCCATCAGTGCTCATCAGTGAGGGCCATCAGTGCTCATCAGTGCCACCCGTCAGTGTCCATCAGTGCCACCTATCAGTGTCCAGCAGTGCCGCCTATCAGTGCCCATCAGTGCCGCCCGTCAGTGCCCAGCAGTGCCAGCTCTCAGTGCCCAGCAGTGCCACCTATCAGTGCTCATCAGTGCCGCCTATCAGTGCTCATCAGTGCTGCCTATCAGTGCCACCTATCAGTGCCCATCAGTGCGGCATATTAGTACCACCTTATCAGTGCCACCTCCTCAGTGCCACCTCATCAGTGCCCATAAGTGCCACCTCATCAGTGCCCATCAGTGCAGCCTATCAGTGCCCATCAGTGCCACCTCATCAGCGCACATCAGTGAAGGAGAAACATTTATTTATTTTCAAAATTTACTCGCAGAAAATAAGAAAAACTTTTATTTTTTCAAAATTTTCTGTCTTTTTTCTTTTTTTTGTAAGAAATAAAAAACCCAGAGATGATTAAATACCACCAAAAGAAAGCTCTATTTGTGTGGAAAAAATGATAAAAATTTCATATGGGTATAGTGTAGCATGACCGCGCAATTGTCATTCAAAGCGCGAGAGCGCTGAAAGCTGAAAATTGGCCTGGGCAGGAAGGGGGTGAAAGTGCCCGGTAGGCAAGTGGTTAAAACCTTAAAGGTAAGGCATGTTTATACAGTACTTTTCTGAAGAACAGTAGTACCAATCTTTTAGTTAGGGTCATAGTGAAGTCGGTACATATATATATATATAAACAGAAAACTGCAGTCTTAGCCCCCGTTCACATAGGGGCGACGCTACTTCGCACCGCGACCTCCGAGGTTGCGGTGCGAGCAGCGCGCCGCTGCCTCGGAGCGGCCGCCACGGACTTCATAACATTGAAGTCTATGGCGGTCGCCTCCGGGTCGCCCCAAAGAAGCTCCGGACGCTTTTTCTAGGTCGGAGCGACTTGTGTCGCTCCTATTAGAACGGGTCCGCAGCTTCCCTATGAGAGACGACCTGCGGCGACCTGTGAGGCGACCAGGTCGCCTCACAGGTCGCCCTAGTGTGAACCGGCACTAAGAGTATAAAAACAAAAAAATAATAAGAAGAAAATAATTAAACAATAACAACTCTGTTAACAATCATCATTACGTAGTATACTGAATTAAGGGTCAGTGTTTCATAGAGAAGCTTCTGGAAATTTGCCACCTATAGTTGCCACTGGTCTGAAAATTGGGAAATTGAGTTGGAGGAGTATGGAAAAATGTTTTCATAAAGGTTTACGACTTTAACATCTGAAACGCTAGGTGCAGTAGAAGTCCTCCAATTTGAGGTTTTAGTTAGGTGTGCTGCTATTAGTACATGAATAACTATACACTTATATTGTGAAGGCACGCAACCAATGTTTAGATTTAGCAGGGCTAGTGAAGGTTCAGGGGGTGTAATAATTCGCCCTTTCACAAAACCCACTTGGTCCGCTTTTATTAAGTGAGGAGTTATATCTGCTAATCTGATTGCCAAAATGTTAGAGTATATTTTGAGATCGTTATTGAGGAGCCAGATAGGTCTAAAATTTTGGGGGTTATCCGGTTTCTTCCCTGGTTTAGGAAGAGCTACTATAACAACTTGGAGCATCTCTTCAGGAAAAGAGACAGAGGTAATAGCATTGTTAAAATGTTCACGCATTTGTGGCACTAGTGTGTCCCTAAAGGTCTTGTAGTACTCAGCTGAAAAGCCATCCGCTCCTGGTGACTTGTTGGGAGGTAGAGAATTGATAGCCTGTAAAATTTCCTTATCTGTAATGTCAGAATTTAAGGACTGGAACAGGGTTTCATCTAAGGCTGGTAATTTAACAGATTGGAGAAAATTACTAATACCTGCTTCAGTGGGTTGAGGTGTTAAGGTATCAGATTTTAGATTATATAGGCCATTGTAGTACTTGCAAAAAGTGTTGGCTATATCAGGAGGATGGTGTACAGCTTTGTTTGTACTAGGATCAAGTATGTGGGGTAATTTCACATGCTGGTGCTTTTTTCTTATTTAGGTAACCAAGAATTTATCAGCTTTCTTCCCTTGTGTATAATGTGTTGCTCTAAATTTCTGCAGAAGTTTCTGGTGGTCAGAAATTAAGAGCAATTGTATATCATGTCTGCACTGGTGAAGTGCAGAGTGAACTGGGGAAGTAGGGTCAGATTTGTGTTGCGACTCAAGTGCTTTAAGTTTGACTAGCATTGTAGATAATGTTTGCATACTTTTCCTTTTCTCCCTAGATGCAGCTTGTATTAGCAGGCCCCTGCAGTACGCTTTATGAGTGCACCAGAGGGAGAAAATATTTGTATCTGGTACACCATTGCATTAAAAAACTCCCTAATCTGACAATGCAACCGGCCCCTGCATAAAGGGTTACGAAATAGAGCAGTGTTGTTTTGCCACAGGTGGATTGGCACCGCATTATAATGTTCTTTATCAACCAATGAGACCGGTGCATGGTCAGACCAGGTGATATAATGAATTTTAACAGACAGTACATTTTGCAAGAGTGATAAGTCAAGTACAAATAGGTTCTATTCTAGAATAAGACCCCTGAACATTAGGTGAAATCTCTTTCAGTGGATTCCGCACATTGCCACATGTCATACCGGTCAAAAACGTGCAGAAAAGTCTGCAGTTCACTTTGTGCAGACTGTTGGGGAGAGGAGCAATCTAGATGCTTATTCACCACACAATTAAAGTCACCACAATACAGCAGAAGGCCCTTTTTAAGCTTATACGCTTTCTTCCTGAGGGAACGGATGAAGTGTATTTGACCATAATTGGGAGCATATAGGTTGACAATGGTATAGGTGACATTATTCAAATCGCAGATAAGAATCATGTACCTCCCTGTTTTATCTTATAATGTAATGTAATTGAAAAGTTACTGAGTGTTTTATAGCAATTGATATTCTGCATTTTTTAGTGGATCCAGAAGCAGTAAATATCTGAGGGAATCGTTTATTTGTGCACTTGGGTTGTTTCCCCTCTGCAAAATGCAAAGAGTCTCATAATCAAAAGAGTTATCATAATAAGACATCGCTGTTGAGGGATTTTGCTTCTTGCCACATAGCTCGTCTTTTGAAGGGACTATTAAGTCCGTGGATGTTCATGGAAACAAATTTAAGCACCAAAGAGGACAGAAAGAGGGAGATTTACTAAAAATTGTGCACACAGAATCTGGTACTGCTGTGCATAGTAACCATTCCATTTTTAGGTTTTATTGCCAAAGCTTAATTGAACAAGCTGAAGTTAGAAGCTGATTGGTTACTATGCACAACTGTATCAGATTCTGCGTGCACCAGTTTTAGTAGATCTCCTACAAAGATTGTTACTTATAAAAGGAGTGTCCCAGAGTCTGCCATCCAACAACAGTAGTCCCATAAATGCATGTAGTCCTCATACTGCTCTCGTCTTGTTATAAAAATGGAAATTGAAGTACCACACCAGCTGCTGGCAAGGCCTGTCCCCGTAATCACACTTGATGAAAAAACAATAATGGTCAAGCTAACTTCTAGTTTATTCACATTTGTTTCAATGAAGCCCTGATAAATATTTGACCCCTGAAGCATGTTGGATACTCACCTTGTCCTTTATTGAATTAAAGTTGTATTTGGACTTCTTAACTGTGGTATGACACTTCAATTTCCATGTTTCTTACACTACCCTACAAGCCAATTAGACTGTAGAGGTCCTCTGGGATGTAGAAGCTGCCTGCCTGGGAATCGGATTGTTTACATCAACATCAGAATTTTAAGACAGCAATACCAATAAGATCCTTAATTCATGCTGCTCTTGGCTTCTCACCTAAGGGGAAGAAAAAAGAATAAAGCTCAACTTCATATATGTTAATCTGGCCTGGTCCACCCACAGAGAAACCAGTGGTTACTGGTATTTCTGTTTGAAACTATTAATAAGTCATTACAGGTAAGCAGAGGACCATGCTCTTCGTATGGTCATCCATTCTACTGAAACTCTCATGTCAACTTGTTCTCACTATGAATTCTTCAGTGGCCACGGTGTGGTCCATGTGTAAGGTAATTCCTATCCTTTCAGCACACAGACTTAAGCAGAGAGGAGAAGTCTCTTAGCACAGGACGTTTAGATGAACAGGGCTTTGCCCCCTGAGCACAGACATAAAGAAAGAGCCATGTCCCAATCACTTTTCACAGACTTAAAGCAATCGTAAACTCTGACACTCCTTAGCTGAATTTCTTAAAAGGAGTTATAATAAATCATTGTAAACAATTGTACAGCGATTTAAAGCCCCATTGCATGTTTTTTTGCTTTTATCTTGTGTGCTTATTACTTTATTGTGAAGATTACCATGGCAACCATGTCCCCCGAACCAAAGCCAACCTGCTTCTGCGTGTGTGAATGAGAACTAAGTCTCGCGGGATCTTGGAGCTGCCGATGGACAAAGGAAATTACGTAGCCACAACATGGTAATATAGGACTTACGGCATGAAGAGTGTATGAGACAAAATGAGCATGCGCTGATAACGTAATTAAAAAGAAAAGGGCGGATTATATGGAAAATAACAAAGTAGGAAGGATTCTGCACAGAGCAATCAGTTAACTGCTTAATAATGTTTTAGATGGTGGAAAATGGACAGGTTAAATTTACTACCGCTTTAAACCACTTATTTAGCTTGGAGTTTTCCTTAAAAAAAAAAATAAATATAAAGTTTAAGGCCACCTACATCTGAATTGACAGTACAAAATAGTGATGAATGAGAAATGTTTGCCGTCCCTCTATAACTGAAATTGTCTGGCAATTACGCCATCCATCACCTTGGCAGCCCAAAAAATTCTACACAGATTTATCTTTGGGGGCTCAGAGGAGTAATCCCAGTTACAAGGAGGTTTCAATAGCCACGCAGGCAAAATGGGCCATTTACTAACTATAGAATATAAGTGTTCTGCACCTAGTAGGCAGAAGAAGGTTATATCAAATATTTATGCTTAACCCTCCCTTCCCTCCAAAAAAAAAAAAAAAAAACCTCTTTTTGATGGCCTGACACTTTTACCATAAATTTAAGGAAGGAGACTAATGATGTAAAAGTATCATATATTATGAAGCTAAAACTTGATGATTTTTTAATAAAGACAGATACAATTTACTATCTCATCATTTCTTTCCTGTTCATCTCCGATTCATATTAACAAGATTTATTATATACTGCAAGTCTCACAAACACAGTAGTCTAAGTCACTTTTTAACACGTCCCATTTTGGATTTTATCTAACAATTTCAGCCTAAGCACAATGAACTGTATATATGAGAAGACTGCGCAGATAGATAGATAGATAGATAGATAGATAGATAGATAGATAGATAGATAGATAGATAGATAGATAGATAGATAGATAGATAGATAGATAGATAGATAGATAGATAGATAGATAGATAGATAGATAGATAGATAGATAGATAGATAGATAGATAGATAGATAGATAGATAGATAGATAGATAGATATGATTTATAAACAAAATGCTGTTCTATACCTTATTTTATAGCACCGCTCTGTGCTCACATGAATGGTCACCTCTCTCAACCTGAGCTAAAGCGGGTGGGACCGAGGATCCCCTGCTGACATCAGTCGGGAAGAGGGGAGGAGAGAAGGAGAAAGGTGCCGGCTCACATGAGCGCAGATCGGTGCTCTGAAATAGGATTTAAAAGAGCATTTTTTTTATAAGGCACAGACACTGGGGAACCTAACATTATTAAACACAGAGGGTTGTTACAAAATGGAGGGGTGGGATCTGTCATGAGATCACAGGAGGAGGAGGAGGAAGAGGACAGAGGAGAGCTGCGGATGACGGAGGCACGTAAACTGACCACGTGTCAGGGCCCAGCAGCCATGATAAACCATTGTCAGTTTACAGGGGTGAGGGCAGAACCAGGCAGGATCAACCAGGTACTTCAGGTGATAGAAAGGGCCAAATTGCACAGCACAAGCTCTTCCAACCTATATGCGTGTCGCCCTACTGAAGAAGCCAAATCAGAGGGCGACACGCGAATAGGAGGGAGGAGCCCAGCCCACAGCATCATGGAGCCACTGCTAACCTGGCCAAGTGGTGAGCTGACGAGAATACAGTTTGCTATTTTTTATTGCATGTCTTGTAAGTGTACTTTTTAAGGGGGAATTTTGGTAAAGCTATTGGAATGAAGAACACTATGTAGATGCCTTTTTGTTTCATGTGGTCGGATCTGAAATATCGTTTGTAATGAGTGCTCCATCCCAGAAAGGAAAGGAGGAGTTTATCCTAAGGAGAGCAGCAGGAAAGATAGTGAAAACCCTTGACTATCTGTTGTGAGGTGAGCAGGTATTTCACCCGGTGATGGTACTGCACTTTGATTTGTTAAGAAGAAAATATAAGAGAGCTGTGGTGGATCACATATACTGAAAGCCTTTACTTTATTTTATTTTCAGTTTTATTTTGTATTTTGTATGGCAAATGTATAAGGACTTGCCAATGACACTGGATATAGATATGTTTATGGTTTAATAGCGCTACACTGTATTAAGCACTGTATTTGGTATTTTTAGTGTGGTGGATCCACTTATTAACATAAGTTTATTTGTTGGATGTGTATAGGGAGGGTTTCGACTAAATATATGCCAGTGGAGGGTGTCATCCTTGTTAAAAGTATATAGCACAAAAGAGTAAATGGTAGGACTTTAAATACCCCTCCAGAGATCACGCAGATACATTCATATATAGAAAAATACGAAATGTTATTTCTGACAATAAATGTCTCAAAACTCATATTAAATATCATTGTCCACTGCAAATATGCATGGCTATTGGTTGAAGTAGAGAGCTTAGGTCGACTCATTTCGCGGAAAGCACCGCTTCCTCAGGTCCTCCTGTCTCTCCCATCACTCCCGAACACGGACTGTATTATTCGTGTTCGTACCGAATAATTGGATTTTTGTTACCCGAACACGAACACGGACACTTTACTGTATATTCGGGTAAAAATCCGTGTTCGGTCGTTTTATTTCCGGGTTTTGCATGCTTTGGCGCTCTTTTCATGGCGGGCTTTCAACAGCCAATCAACAATCGTTTAACTGGTGTGCCTTAAGCCATCCCAGCCATGCCTGCAAATGTCTCAGTAGCTGTGATTGGCCGTCTGAAGCATGTGACCAAGTCTTTATAAGTTCGAGGCAGCCGCAGCGGCGTCATTATGTTGCTTAGATCAGGGACAGAGCACACATCAACGTGCTGGCTGCTGATTAGGGAAAGATAGGCAGGAAAAAAACATTTGTGCCCGGATAGAATTGAGGGACAGGTCGGAGTGTTTAGGCAGGACGAGTTGTAGGCATTTTAGGGATAGAGTCTGCTGAATTATAGGGTCAGTGTGTTCTACAAACTACAATCGATATTGCTGTGTGGGGTGGGGTCTGCACTTAGTTCTCCTGATCTACGATCTCTTCTCAATCCTGTTAGGGACAGAGTCTGCTGAATTTTAGGGAAAGTGTGTTCTACAAACTACAATCGATATTGCTGTGTGGTGTGGGATAGGAGATAGGCAGGTGTCAGTGATCCACATCCATTTTTCTGTGTGTGGGCTGCAGTGAACACAATCTTTTTGGGGTGCAGTGAACACAATCCTTTTGGAGTGCAGTGAACAAAATCTTTGTGGGGTGCAGTGAACAAAACCTTTGTGGGGGTACAGTGAACACAATCTTTGTGGGGTGCAGTGAAGACAATCCTTGTGGGGTGCAGTGAAGACAATCCTTGTGGGGTGCAGTGAACAAAATCTTTGGGGGGTACAGTGAACACAATCTTTGTGGGGTGCAGAGAAGACAATCCTTGTGGGGTGCAGTGAACAAAATCTTTGGGGGGGGGTACAGTGAACACAATCTTTGTGGGGTGCAGTGAACAAAACCTTTGTGGGGTGCAGTGAACACAATCTTTGTGGGGTGCAGTGAAGACAATCCTTGTGGGGTGCAGTGAAGACAATCCTTGTGGGGTGCAGTGAACAAAATCTTTGGGGGGTACAGTGAACACAATCTTTGTGGGGTGCAGTGAACAAAACCTTTGTGGGGTGCAGTGAACACAATCTTTGTGGGGTGCAGTGAAGACAATCCTTGTGGGGTGCAGTGAAGACAATCCTTGTGGGGTGCAGTGAACAAAATCTTTGGGGGGTACAGTGAACACAATCTTTGTGGGGTGCAGTGAACAAAACCTTTGTGGGGTACAGTGAACACAATCTTTGTGGGGTGCAGTGAACAAAACCTTTGTGGGGTACAGTGAACACAATCTTTGTGGGGTGCAGTGAAGACAATCCTTTTGGAGTGCAGTGAACACAATCTTTGTGGGGTACAGTGAACACAATCTTTGTGGGGTGCAGTGAACAAAACCTTTGTGGGGTACAGTGAACACAATCTTTGTGGGGTGCAGTGAACACAATCTTTGTGGGGTGCAGTGAACAAAACCTTTGTGGGGTGCAGTGAACACAACCTTTGTGGGGTACAGTGAACACAATCTTTGTGGGGTGCAGTGAACAAAACCTTTGTGGGGTACAGTGAACACAATCTTTGTGGGGTACAGTGAACACAATCTTTGTGGGGTGCAGTGAACAAAACCTTTGTGGGGTACAGTGAACACAATCTTTGTGGGGTGCAGTGAACAAAACCTTTGTGGGGTACAGTGAACACAATCTTTGTGGGGTGCAGTGAAGACAATCCTTTTGGAGTGCAGTGAACAAAATCTTTGTGGGGTACAGTGAACACAATCTTTGTGGGGTGCAGTGAACAAAATCTTTGTGGGGTACAGTGAACACAATCTTTGTGGGGTGCAGTGAAGACAATCCTTGTGGGGTGCAGTGAAGACAATCCTTGTGGGGTGCAGTGAAGACAATCCTTGTGGGGTGCAGTGAACAAAATCTTTGGGGGGTACAGTGAACACAATCTTTGTGGGGTGCAGTGAACAAAACCTTTGTGGGGTACAGTGAACACAATATTTGTGGGGTGCAGTGAACAAAACCTTTGTGGGGTACAGTGAACACAATCTTTGTGGGGTGCAGTGAAGACAATCCTTTTGGAGTGCAGTGAACACAATCTTTGTGGGGTACAGTGAACACAATCTTTGTGGGGTGCAGTGAACAAAACCTTTGTGGGGTACAGTGAACACAATCTTTGTGGGGTGCAGTGAACACAATCTTTGTGGGGTGCAGTGAACAAAACCTTTGTGGGGTGCAGTGAACACAACCTTTGTGGGGTACAGTGAACACAATCTTTGTGGGGTGCAGTGAACAAAACCTTTGTGGGGTACAGTGAACACAATCTTTGTGGGGTACAGTGAACACAATCTTTGTGGGGTGCAGTGAACAAAACCTTTGTGGGGTACAGTGAACACAATCTTTGTGGGGTGCAGTGAACAAAACCTTTGTGGGGTACAGTGAACACAATCTTTGTGGGGTGCAGTGAAGACAATCCTTTTGGAGTGCAGTGAACAAAATCTTTGTGGGGTACAGTGAACACAATCTTTGTGGGGTACAGTGAACAAAATCTTTGTGGGGTACAGTGAACACAATCTTTGTGGGGTGCAGTGAAGACAATCCTTGTGGGGTGCAGTGAAGACAATCCTTGTGGGGTGCAGTGAACAAAATCTTTGGGGGGTACAGTGAACACAATCTTTGTGGGGTGCAGTGAACACAATCTTTGTGGGGTGCAGTGAACACAATCCTTTTGGAGTGCAGTGAACACAATCTTTGTGGGGTACAGTGAACACAATCTTTGTGGGGTGCAGTGAAGACAATCCTTGTGGGGTGCAGTGAAGACAATCCTTGTGGGGTGCAGTGAACAAAATCTTTGGGGGGTACAGTGAATACAATCTTTGTGGGGTGCAGTGAACAAAACCTTTGTGGGGTACAGTGAACACAATCGTTGTGGGGTGCAGTGAAGACAATCCTTTTGGAGTGCAGTGAACACAATCTTTGTGGGGTACAGTGAACACAATCTTTGTGGGGTGCAGTGAACAAAACCTTTGTGGGGTGCAGTGAATAAAACCTTTGTGGGGTACAGTGAACACAATCTTTGTGGGGTGCAGTGAACACAACCTTTGTGGGGTACAGTGAACACAATCTTTGTGGGGTGCAGTGAACAAAACCTTTGTGGGGTACAGTGAACACAATCTTTGTGGGGTACAGTGAACACAATCTTTGTGGGGTGCAGTGAACAAAACCTTTGTGGGGTACAGTGAACACAATCTTTGTGGGGTGCAGTGAACAAAACCTTTGTGGGGTACAGTGAACACAATCTTTGTGGGGTGCAGAGAAGACAATCCTTTTGGGATGCAGTGAACACAATCTTTGTGGGGTACAGTGAACACAATCTTTGTGGGGTGCAGTGAACACAATCTTTGTGGGGTGCAGTGAACAAAACCTTTGTGGGGTGCAGTGAACACAATCTTTGTGGGGTGCAGTGAAGACAATCCTTGTGGGGTGCAGTGAAGACAATCCTTTTGGAGAGCAGTGAACACAATCTTTGTGGGGTACAGTGAACAAAACCTTTGTGGGGTACAGTGAACACAATCTTTGTGGGGTGCAGAGAAGACAATCCTTTTGGGGTGCAGTGAACACAATCTTTGTGGGGTACAGTGAACACAATCTTTGTGGGGTACAGTGAACAAAACCTTTGTGGGGTACAGTGAACACAATCTTTGTGGGGTGCAGTGAACAAAACCTTTGTGGGGTACAGTGAACACAATCTTTGTGGGGTACAGTGAACACAATCTTTGTGGGGTACAGTGAACACAATCTCATACTTCTGAAGCTTTGAGGGTGCTGCCTGTTCTATACTCCTCCTCCTCCTCCTCCTCATCCATCCTTTTAGGTGTACAAACAATAGTAATTGGGGCCTAGTGTGCTTCAGTACGTGTGAAAAACATACACTTTTTTTTGATCATATTTCCTATTCCGCTATTCAATAAAAACCTTTGGGGCTCAATTAAATTGCGGAATAGTCTGTGTCGGTACGTGTGAGATCCACCTTTCCAAGTTTTTGGGGTTCATCTAATACTTCTGAAGCTTTGAGGGTGCTGCCTGTTCTATACTCCTCCTCTTCCTCATCCATCCTTTTAGGTGTACAAACAATAGTAATTGGGGCCTAGTGTGCTTCTGTACGTGTGAAAAACATACACTTTTTTTTGATCATATTTCCTATTCCGCTATTCAATAAAAACCTTTGGGGCTCAATTAAATTGCGGAATAGTCTGTGTCGGTACGTGTGAGATCCACCTTTCCAAGTTTTTGGGGTTCATCTCATACTTCTGAAGCTTTGAGGGTGCTGCCTGTTCTATACTCCTCCTCCTCCTCTTCCTCATTCATCCTTTTAGGTGTACAAACAATAGTAATTGGGGCCTAGTGTGCTTCTGTACGTGTGAAAAACATACACTTTTTTTTGATCATATTTCCTATTCCGCTATTCAATAAAAACCTTTGGGGCTCAATTAAATTGCGGAATAGTCTGTGTCGGTACGTGTGAGATCCACCTTTCCAAGTTTTTGGGGTTCATCTCATACTTCTGAAGCTTTGAGGGTGCTGCCTGTTCTATACTCCTCCTCCTCCTCCTCCTCATCCATCCTTTTAGGTGTACAAACAATAGTAATTGGGGCCTAGTGTGCTTCTGTACGTGTGAAAAACATACGCTTTTTTTGATCATATTTCCTATTCCGTTATTCAATAAAAACCTTTGGGGCTCAATTAAATTGCGGAATAGTCTGTGTCGGTACGTGTGAGATCCACCTTTCCAAGTTTTTGGGGTTCATCTCATACTTCTGAAGCTTTGAGGGTGCTGCCTGTTCTATACTCCTCCTCCTCCTCTTCCTCATCCATCCTTTTAGGTGTACAAACAATAGTAATTGGGGCCTAGTGTGCTTCTGTACGTGTGAAAAACATACACTTTTTTTTATCATATTTCCTATTCCGCTATTCAATAAAAACCTTTGGGGCTCAATTAAATTGCGGAATAGTCTGTGTCGGTACGTGTGAGATCCACCTTTCCAAGTTTTTGGGGTTCATCTCATACTTCTGAAGCTTTGAGGGTGCTGCCTGTTCTATACTCCTCCTCCTCCTCTTCCTCATCCATCCTTTTAGGTGTACAAACAATAGTAATTGGGGCCTAGTGTGCTTCTGTACGTGTGAAAAACATACACTTTTTTTTGATCATATTTCCTATTCCGCTATTCAATAAAAACCTTTGGGGCTCAATTAAGTTGCGGAATAGTCTGTGTCGGTACGTGTGAGATCCACCTTTCCAAGTTTTTGGGGTTCATCTCATACTTCTGAAGCTTTGAGGGTGCTGCCTGTTCTATACTCCTCCTCCTCCTCTTCCTCATCCATCCTTTTAGGTGTACAAACAATAGTAATTGGGGCCTAGTGTGCTTCTGTACGTGTGAAAAACATACACTTTTTTTTATCATATTTCCTATTCCGCTATTCAATAAAAACCTTTGGGGCTCAATTAAATTGCGGAATAGTCTGTGTCGGTACGTGTGAGATCCACCTTTCCAAGTTTTTGGGGTTCATCTCATACTTCTGAAGCTTTGAGGGTGCTGCCTGTTCTATACTCCTCCTCCTCCTCTTCCTCATCCATCCTTTTAGGTGTACAAACAATAGTAATTGGGGCCTAGTGTGCTTCTGTACGTGTGAAAAACATACACTTTTTTTTGATCATATTTCCTATTCCGCTATTCAATAAAAACCTTTGGGGCTCAATTAAGTTGCGGAATAGTCTGTGTCGGTACGTGTGAGATCCACCTTTCCAAGTTTTTGGGGTTCATCTCATACTTCTGAAGCTTTGAGGGTGCTGCCTGTTCTATACTCCTCCTCCTCCTCATCCATCCTTTTAGGTGTACAAACAATAGTAATTGGGGCCTAGTGTGCTTCTGTACGTGTGAAAAACATACACTTTTTTTTATCATATTTCCTATTCCGCTATTCAATAAAAACCTTTGGGGCTCAATTAAATTGCGGAATAGTCTGTGTCGGTACGTGTGAGATCCACCTTTCCAAGTTTTTGGGGTTCATCTCATACTTCTGAAGCTTTGAGGGTGCTACCTGTTCTATACTCCTCCTCCTCCTCTTCCTCATCCATCCTTTTAGGTGTACAAACAATAGTAATTGGGGCCTAGTGTGCTTCTGTACGTGTGAAAAACATACACTTTTTTTTGATCATATTTCCTATTCCGCTATTCAATAAAAACCTTTGGGGCTCAATTAAGTTGCGGAATAGTCTGTGTCGGTACGTGTGAGATCCACCTTTCCAAGTTTTTGGGGTTCATCTCATACTTCTGAAGCTTTGAGGGTGCTGCCTGTTCTATACTCCTCCTCCTCCTCCTCCTCATCCATCCTTTTAGGTGTACAAACAATAGTAATTGGGGCCTAGTGTGCTTCTGTACGTGTGAAAAACATACACTTTTTTTTGATCATATTTCCTATTCCGCTATTCAATAAAAACCTTTGTGGCTCAATTAAATTGCGGAATAGTCTGTGTCGGTACGTGTGAGATCCACCTTTCCAAGTTTTTGGGGTTGATCTCATACTTCTGAAGATTTGAGGGTGCTGCCTGTTCCATACTCCTCTTCCTCATCCTCCCTTTAGGGTAGGAAAAAATTTAATCGGGCCTAGTCTGTGTTTGTACGTGTGAGATACACAGTTTTTTATCCTATTCCGCTATTCAATACACACCCTTTTGGTGTAAAAAACATTAAATTGCGGCATAGTTTGCATATTTGACTGTGAGATACACCCGTGCGATACTGTTGTTCTTTTGTTCCGCTATTCAATAAAGACCTTTCTAGGGCAAGATCTTAAATTTCAGAAATATGAGGAGAGCGTCAAATAGGGGCCGTGGCCTGGGTCGTGGTGGTGCTGCTGCTAGAGCTCCTGTTGCAAGGAGAGGACGTGGTCGATCTGTGCCAGCTACACGCACAAGTGAAACACCTTCCTCAAGTGTGAGTAGGCGACAGAACCTGCATCAGTATTTGGTAGGGCATCATACGCCTCTAGAAGTGATGAGGCCAGAACACAGAGAGGCGATAGTAGATTGGTTTGCTGCTGACAGTGCCTCCAGTTCCTTCACATTGTCTCCCACCCAGTCTACTGCAGAAAGGTCAGAGTTGGCACCTGCAGCCAATGTCCAACCGTCTTTCACCTCACCCCCTTGCAAATCAGGCAAGCAGTCTGAGCCCCAAGCCATAGAGCAGTCTCTTATTCTTTTTGAGGACTCTGTCAGCAGGGTTTCCCAGGGCCATCCACCTAGCCCTGCCCCAGAAGTGGAAGAGATTGAGTGCAGCGATGCCCAACCACTTATTTCTCAAGATGAGTACATGGAAGGACCATCACAGCACGTCTCCGATGATGACGAAACGCAGGTGCCAACTGCTGCGGCGTTCAGCATTGTGGAGACCGACAGGGAGGGCAGGGTTGAAGACTGGGTGGAAGATGATGTGGAGGACGATGAGGTCCTCGACCCCACATGGAATGAACGTCATGCAGGTGACCTGAGCAGTTTGGAGGAAGAGGCGGTGGTCGCACAGAGCCACCAGCACAGCAGAAGAAGGAGCAGGGTGCAGAAGCGGAGCGGCCGTGCCCTAGACACTACGCCTGCTACTGCCCAACGCAGCAAGGGAACGAGCGCACCAAAGTCAGCTCAAAAGAGTTCTCTAGCGTGGAAGTTCTTTAGAAAATGTGCTGATGACAGGACACGAGTGGTTTGCACCCTGTGCAATCAGAGCCTGAAGCGAGGCATAAACCTTCTCAACCTGAGCACAACCTGCATGATCAGGCATCTAAGTGCAAAGCACGAGCTGCAGTGGAATACACACCTTCAAAACCAAGAAACGTCTCTGGCTCATCCTGCTTCCTCTTCTGCTGCAGTCTCGGCCGCTCCAGCCACCTCTGTAGTCATACCGGCACCTGCCACCCCGCAAACAGACGATCTGTCAGCAACACCACCACCTGGGTCACCAACAACCATCTCCACAATGTCCCGTGGAAGCGTTCAGCTTTCCATCTCCCAAACACTTGAGAGGAAGAGGAAGTACCCCCCTACCCACCCGCGATCCCTGGCCCTGAATGCCAGCATTTCACAATTATTGGCCTTTGAAATGCTGTCATTCCGTCTGGTGGAGACGCCCAATTTTAAAAAGCTTATGTCGGTGGCTGTCCCACAGTACGTCGTGCCCAGCCGCCACTACTTTTCCAGGCAAGCCATCCCTTCCCTGCACAACCAAGTGGGGGAAAAAATCAGGTGTGCACTGCGCAACGCCATCTGTGCCAAGGTCCACCTAACTACCGATACGTGGACCAGTAAGCACGGTCAGGGGCGTTATATCTCCCTAACGGCACACTGGGTAAATGCAGTGGCGGATGGGCCTGAGGCGGATAGCAATTTGGCACATGTCCTTCCACCACCGAGGATTGCAGGGCGCTTCAGTTTGCCTCCTGTTCCTAACTCATCCTACTCCGCTACCTCATCCTCTACCGCCTCCTCATCCGGACAGCGTAATACCTTCACCACCAACTTCAGCACGGCCAGGGCTAAACGACAGCAGGCAGTTTTACAACTTGCCTGTTTGGGGGACAAACCACACACCGCGCAGGAGTTGTGGAGGAGCATGGAACAGCAGACAAATGAGTGGTTGCTGCCAGCGAGCCTCAAGCCCGGCCTGGTGGTGTGCGATAACGGGCGAAATCTCATAGCAGCTCTGGGCCTAGCCGGTTTGACGCACATCCCTTGCCTGGCGCATGTGCTGAATTTGGTGGTGCAGAGGTTCCTTAAAAACTACCCCGATATGTCAGAGCTGCTGCAGAAAGTGCGGGCCGTCTGTGCGCACTTTCGGCGTTCTCACCCTGCTGCTGCTCGCCTGGCAGGGCTGCAGCGTAACTTCGGCCTTCCCGCTCACCGCCTCATATGTGACGTGCCCACAAGGTGGAACTCCACCTTGCACATGCTGCAAAGACTGTGCGAGCAGCAGCAGGCCATAGTGGAGTTTCAGCTGCAGCACGCACGCGTGAGTCGCTCTGCGGAACAGCACCACTTCACCACCAATAACTGGGCCTCCATGCGAGACCTGTGTGCCTTGTTGCGCTGTTTTGAGTACTCCACCAACATGGCCAGTGGCAATGACGCCGTTCTCAGCTTAACTATCCCACTTCTATGCCTCCTTGAAAAAACAATTCGGGCGATGATGGAAGAGGATGTGGCAAAGGATGAGGAGGAGGAGGAGGAGGAGGATGAAGAGGTAACATTTCAAAGGCTTTCAGGGCAGTCATTCGCAAGGGGCTCCGAGGGTGGGTTCCTGCACACACAGACGCCAGGGACACAATTGTCCAGCAGGGGCACAGTTCTGGAGGATGAGGAGGATGAGGAGGAGGAGGAGCTGGAGGAGGAGATGGAACCATGTTCACAGCAGGGTAGCACCCAGGCCAGCTCATGGCCATCACTGGTGCGTGGCTGGGGGGATACAGAGGACACGGACGATACACCTCCCACAGAGGACAGCCTTTCGTCGCCTCTGGGCAGCCTGGCACACATGAGCGATTACATGCTGCAGTGTCTCCACAACGACCGCCGAGTTGCCCACATTCTAACTTGTGCTGATTACTGGGTGGCCACGCTGCTGGATCCCCGTTACAAGGACAACGTACCGTCCTTAATTCACTCACTGGAGCGCGATCGCAAGATGCGCGAGTACAAGCGCACGCTGGTAGACGCGATGCTGCTGGCATTCCCATCTGACAGCGGGGCCACAGTGGAAGCACAAGGCAGAGGAGGAGGAGGAGGAGGTCGCCAACTCAACCAGGGCACCGCCATCACCTCAGAAGGCAGGGTTAGCATGGCCGAAATGTGGAAAAGCTTTGTCAGCACGCCACAACAAACAGCAGCACCAGCAGCTCAGATGGAACGTCTTAGCAGGAGGCAGCATTTTACCAACATGGTGGAGCAGTATGTGTGCACACGCCTACATGTAGTGAATGAGGGGTCTGCCCCCTTCAACTTCTGGGTCTCCAAATTGGGCACATGGCCTGAGCTTGCCCTTTACGCCTTGGAGGTGCTGGCGTGCCCTGCAGCCAGTGTATTATCTGAACGGGTATTTAGCACGGCTGGGGGTGTTATAACAGACAAGCGAAGCCGCCTGTCCAGAGACAATGTGGACAAGCTCACGTTCATTAAAATGAACCAGGCATGGATCCCACGGGACTTTTCCGTACCTTGTGCAGAATAGCAATGGATACCGACCTTACCCAGCCATTGTTCCATTTTTGCTCTTTCTCACTCTTTTGGGGTGTACCCTCATTTAAAATTTGTGAAAAGAAGCAGTGTTGGCTACCTCGTCCTCCTCCTCAGGGCCAGATTAACGTAGGGGCTATTGGAGCTGCAGCTCCATGCAGGCCCCTACCTTTTATATAGGCCCCGGGTTGGCCATATTCACTGTGACCGCTCTTCTGTCACTTGTAAACACAGAAGTCTGGCTTCTATGCCCGCTTCCCCAGGCAGCACCCTCAGAACCTCCCCACACAGCGCGAAGGCCGGACAAGGAGGGACAGTTGCCGATGCATGGATGTGTTTATGGGCTTCAGAGACAGCATCCCATGTTGAATTAGGCATGCATGGCTGCACCCTTCCTCCTCTGGGTGCATGCCAAGGCACGGCCCTTAAGGCCCTTCAAAATCCTTAGCACCAAGACCATGATGCTCTTAATCCGGCCCTGGTCCTCCTCCACCGCCGCTTCCACCTACACCGCCCATAGGTGTGCGCAGCCTATTGCATTAGGGTGTGCACCCCAAAGTTGAAATACACATGCATGTGTTTGCCTACATGTACATGGCCCCGATACATTACTCTCCCTGCTGGCAAAGAGAAATAGAGCAGAGCAGGTGCGAGGGAGATCTTTCCCATCTCCTCACTGGCAAACAGAGCGATAATGCTATGTGCCCTAGGTGATTAGGGTGTGCCCAGGTACACCAGGCACACCCTGTGCGCACGCCTATGACACCGCCACATCCACCATCACCTCAACCTCCCTCCTACTCCATATGGGCCTCGTCCTTCAGAGATGAAGAACATTGTTTTATTTTTCTGTTTTTTTTTTGTTGTTTTAAGTTATTTCCCTATCCACATTTGTTTGCAGAGCACTTGCCATGCTCTTAACTATGTTTTGCTGCCATTTGCAGCACTCTAGCCCTTTCCATTGGTGTTTTAGAGCCATTTTAGTGCCTTAAAGTTCGGGTCCCCATTGACTTCAATGGGGTTCGGTGTCCGGGAAAAGTTCGGTAAAAGTCCGGGACACGGACCCGGACTTTTTTTTAAAGTTCGGCCGAACCCGTCGAACACGGACATCTAGGTGTCCGCTCAACCCTACACATGACCAAAGAAATATATTCTAAAGACAAAGGAAACATATGTATAAGTTACAAATCATCAAGAAATATAATTGAGTTAATTCACTTATACATTTGATTTCTTTGTCTTTAGAATATACTTCTTTGGTCATGTGCAGTTATGTGAGAGACAGGAGGACCTGAGGAAGCGGTGCTTTCTGCGAAACACGTCAACCTAAGCTTTCTATTTCGACCAATAGCCATGCATATTTGCAGTGGACAATGTTTGTTGCTAATAATTTGACATTTGATATTAGTTTTTAGACATTTTTTTTGTCAGAAATAACATTTCGTTCTTTCACGGAGTGATTTGATTATTAATTATTTGAATATATATATATATCTATATATATATATAGATATATATAGATATAGATATATAGATATATATCTATATCTATATAATGAAAAGGAACACATAATTGTAGGTAGCGCTGATTGTACACATAGTAAAAAAAAAAAAATACCTTTTAATGTTATATGTTGTTATAGTTTATTAATTAAGTATAATGATCTTTGGAATATTCAAACATCCAAAATTTGACAGTCTCAAAGAGAGAGTCTAGAATGGCAATAGCAGGGATTAGGTAAATCCTAAAGATATGGGCTTTGGCAGCCAAGTTTGTGAAGTCTATGGGTGGTGTGGTGATGGAGTGCCAATTAAATATTATTATTCAAAAAGTGGAATATGCGATCCAACAAAGAGATCTAATGAGATCTCTTAAGAGAAGTCATTGCTGATCTGCAAGAATTCTTAGAAAATAAGGCAAAAAACCATCCAATTGTACATTGTAATAAGGGATTAATGGCCAGCTTCTATATTAATGGTTTACACGCTCTGCTGAATCCTACTTTTGGTTTAATTACAACAGAAACATAAAACTGAAGTTGTTTTTGATTAGGAAAATAAAAGTAAGCAATATGTAAACTTTGGGTCCTTTCACACGGCCGCTCCGTGTGTCCGCAAATCATCCAATCCGTTTGAGGATGATTTGCGGACATAATGTAAGTGAATGGCACTGCGGGTGTCAGCGGAATACCATCCGCTGACACCCGATTTTCCTCCTGTCAGTTCTGTTCCGTTTTTTCGAATGGAACAGAACCTCATTTTTCCTTCCGTGTAAAAAACGGAAAGGAAGGAAAATCGGATGTCAGCGGTGTCATCCGCTGACATCCGCAGTGCCATATACTTACATTATGTCCGCATATCATCCGCAAACGGATGGGATGATATGCGGGAACATGGAGCGGATGACAGAAATGTCATCCGCTCCGTGGAAAAAAAAAAAAAAAAGTCCCGCAGCGGACCTTTCACACGGAGCGGCCGTGTGAAAGGAGCCTTACATGGATATGCTGCTGGTAAAGGAAATGTTACAAATTCTCCTGGCAATTAATGATAGTGTTCTTGGCAACACATTCTTCTGTGCATCTTCATGCTTATCTTTTTGACAAAAGAGTAATTCGATTTTTTTTCCTAATTATTATATGTGCTCAATATTCTGTGTCTTCTCTGCTGTGTAGGGATTTCAGAGTAGAATGTGGATCTACAAATGTCTGCCATATAAAACATTCTTTGGCTTGGAACAATTATACAGTATTATAAGGACTTCAGCAGAGTTCAGGACAACCTAATTGCTGAGCTGACAGCCGTTTCTTCTGCATCTATAAAGAGATTAAGGGATTTAACATTGCTGCTAACTTTTCCTGAACTCTTCCGCTTTGTATGCATGATTTACTAAGTCTGGTTTGTCTGTCTATAATGTGTTCCTGATAACAAATATTTTTGATCTACTGAGATCTTAACATATACATCCTCATACAGTGGTTACGGAAAGTATTCAGACCCCCTTACATTTTTCACTCTTTGTTATATTGCAGCCATTTGCTAAAATCATTTAAGTTCATTCCTCTTCCTCATGAATGTACACATAGCACCCCATACTGACAGAAAAACACAGAATTGTTGACATTGTTGCAGATTTATTAAAAAAGAAAAACTGAAATATCACATGGTCCTAAGTATTCAGACCCTTTGCTGTGACACTCATATATTTAACTCAGGTGATTTCCATTTCTTCTGATCATCCTTGAGATGGTTCTACACCTTCATTTGAGTCCAGCTGTGTTTGATTATACTGATTGGACTTGATTAGGAAAGCCACACACCTGTCTATATAAGACCTTCTAGATCACAATGCATGTCAGAGCAAATGAGAATCACGAGGTCAAAGGAACTGCCTGAAGAGCTCAGAGACAGAATTGTGGCAGGGCACAGATCTGGCCAAGGTTACAAAAAGATTTCTGCTGCACTTAAGGTTTCCTAAGAGCACAGTGGCCTCCATAATCCTCAAATGGAAGACGTTTGGGACGACCAGAACCCTTCCTAGAGCTGGCCGTCCGGCCAAACTGAGCTATCGGGGGAGAAGAGCCTTGGTGAGAGAGGTAAAGAAGAACCCAAAGATCACTGTGGCTGAGCTCCAGAGATGCAGTCAGGAGATGGGAGAAAGTTGTAGAAAGTCAACCATCACTGCAGCCCTCCACCAGTCGGGGCTTTATGGCAGAGTGGCCCGACGGAAGCCTCTCCTCAGTGTAAGACACATGAAAGCCCGCATGGAGTTTGCTAAAAAACACCTGAAGGACTCCAAGATGGTGAGAAATAAGATTCTCTGGTCTGATGAGACCAAAATAGAACTTTTTGGCCTTAATTCTAAGCGGTATGTGTGGAGAAAACCAGGCACTGCTCATCACCTGTCCAATACAGTCCCAACAGTGAAGCATGGTGGTGGCAGCATCATGCTGTGGGGGTGTTTTTCAGCTGCAGGGACAGGACGACTGGTTGCAATTGAGGGAAAGATGAATGCGGCCAAGTACAGGGATATCCTGGACAAAAACCTTCTCCAGAATGCTCTGGACCTCAGACTGGGCCGAAGGTTTACCTTCCAACAAGACAATGACCCTAAGCACACAGCTAAAATAATGAAGGAGTGGCTTCACAACAACTCCATGACTGTTCTTGAATAGCCCAGCCAGAGCCCTGACTTAAACCCAATTGAGCATCTCTGGAGAGACCTAAAAATGGCTGTCCACCAACGTTTACCATCCAACCTGACAGAACTGGAGAGGATCTGCAAGGAGGAATGGCAGAGGATCCCCAAATCCAGGTGTGAAAGACTTGTTGCATCTTTCCCAAAAAGACTCCTGGCTGTATTAGATCAAAAGGGGGCTTCTACTAAATACTGAGCAAAGGGTCTGAATACTTAGGACCATGTGATATTTCAATTTTTCTTTTTTAATAAATCTGCAACAATGTCAACAATTCTGTGTTTTTCTGTCAGTATGGGGTGCTATGTGTACATTCATGAGGAAGAAGAATGAACTTAAATGATTTTAGCAAATGGCTGCAATATAACAAAGAGTGAAAAATTTAAGGGGGTCTGAATACTTTCCGTACCCACTGTATATACTATATTATATAGAAAAGTATATATTTAATTGATAATAATAATATTAATAATAAGTAGTTAAATCTTTGCAGGGGAATGGAATAATTAATGATGGCTATCCTAATTTTCAACAAAAGATAAAATGAACCACTTGCACCCACCTCCCAGAAGATTTACCCCCCTTCATGACCTGGCCATTTTTACGATATGGCATTGCTTTACTTTAACTGACTTGTGCGGTCATACAATGCTGTACACAAATAAAATGTATTTCCTTTTTTTCCACAAATAGAGCTTTCTTTTGGTGGTATTTGATCACCTCTGTGTTTTTTATTTCTTGTGCTATAAACAAAAAAAAAGCGACAATTTATTTAAAAAAAAAAACAATATTTTTTTTACTTTTTGCTATAAATGAATCCAATAAAAAAATAAAAAATAAAATTTCTTCATTAACCACTTAAGCCCCGGAGGATTTGGCTGCTGAAAGACCAGGGGGTATTTTGCGATTCGCCACTGCGTGATTTTAACAGACAATTGCGCGGTCGTGCGACGCTGTACCTAAACGAATTTGACGTCCTTTTTTTCCCACAAACAGAGCTTTCTTTTGGGGGTATTTGATCACCTGTGCGATTTTTACTTTTTGCGCTATAAACAAAAAAAGAGCGTCAATTTTGCAAAAATAACAATATTTTTCACATTTTTTATATGAAATTCCCCCCAAAAAAAAATATAAAAATCAAATTTTTTTAACATTTTCGGCCAATTTGTTTTATGCTACATATGTTTGGTAAAAAAAATCGCAAAAAGCGTATTTTGATTGGTTTGCGCAAAAGTTATCGCGTTTACTAACAAAGGGAAAGATTTTTGTCATTTTTGTTGTTTTTTTTTTTAACGCGTAATGGCGGCGATCTGCGATTTTTTTTGCGGTACTGCGACATTGCGGCGGACAGATCGGACCCTTGACTGACATTTTTGACACTTTTGGGGTTACCAGTGACATTTCTACAGTAATCAGTGCTATACATATGCACTGTTACTGTAAAAATACACTGGCAGTGAAGGGGTTAACTTTATTTGAGAGGGAGGGGCTGTGTGTGTCCCTAGGGGCGTGATTCTAACTGTGATTGGCTATGGCTAGAGCTGTAGGACCAATGATCAACTGTCCTACATAGTAGAACCGTATGATCATGGTTCCTACACAGGGGAGAATGACAGGCAGCTTGTTTACATAAGCTGCCTGCCTTTCTCCCTCTCCCCCGACGATCGCTGAGTGACCGGCGGACATCGGGTCCGCCGGTCACACGCGCTGGGGGACCGTGACCACGCGGGAGCGGGAGCGCGCCTCCGACGGCGCGCGGGAGCTCCCCAGAGCCTCACAGGCTAGTGACGTACCGATATGTCACTCTGCCTGTGAGGGGCTGACCGCCGCAGTATATGTAGTGCGGCGGTCGGCAAGTGGTTAACTTAGGCTAATATGTATTTTGCTACATATTTATGGTAAAAAAAAATTCCCAATAAGCGTATATTGATTGGTTTGCACAAAAGTTATAGCGTCTACAAACTATGGAAAATATACTAACATTTTTATTTATTTATTAATAGTAATGGTGGCAATCAGCGACTTAAAGTGACTGCTATATTCCGGTGTACAATCTGTCACTAACTGACACTTTTGACACTTTTTGGGAACCAATAACAGTGATCAGTGCTAAAAATATGCACAGTCACTGTACTAATGACACTGGCTGGGAAGGGGTTAAACATCTAGGGTGATAAAAGGATTAAATGTGTGCCTAGCCAGTGTTTTTGTGTACTAGGTGTGGTGCTTTTACCAAGGGAAGTAGTGGATTTTATTCCCTGCTTTTCAGGAAAATAAAATCTATTAACTCATCACTGACAGGACAGAGCTCCGTCTTGTTTACATAGGCAGGGCTCTGTCCTGTGTGTCTTCTGACGATCAGCGGGTGCCTGCGGACATCCATTGGCTGGCACCCACTGATCAGCATCTGCTATGTACAATCACAGCACAGCTGGGTGTGTGTGTTTGTGTGTGTCATACTCGCAATATCCTATACCTCTTATAGTGCTGCTCTAAGTGCTCTGGCAAAACCAATCTCACAGCAACATAGGGGTGCAGGCTGCCTTATGCTTATTCCAGAAAGCTGCACACCACTAAATCAACAGGTGAAGAGAAATGTGAACGGCCTCAGCCATGAGCTCATCCTGAGCCCCGCCTCTGATGAATTTCACCCAACCACTCAGGGCTTAGTCATAGAGATGACGGAGTGGAGCAAGACAAATCTATTCATACATCATCAGCCTCTCATAAAACATCAAATTAATTGTGCAAGCAATACATAGGAACAATTAGACATGGCAGAACAAAAACATTTGTTTTATTTTGGTATTTACATAAATGAGTTTAGTTAAATTAGTTTAATTCGTTTTCTGATTTGGTTTTGTTTCTTCAAATTAGAATCAATTGGAATTCAAAATACATTCAAACTACATTCAAATTTGAATCGAATTCTGTTTGAATTGCATTTGAATCAAATTCTATTAAAATCGAATTCATTCTAATGGAAATTCGAATTTTGAAAGATGGTTATATTCTTTCTATTCCATTCTATTCTAATTTTTTTCTATTCTTTTCTTTGATTTTCTGTTCTATTCTTTTTTTTTTTCTTTTCTTTAATATTCTATTCTTTTCTTTTCTATTCTATTCAAATTCAAATTTCTGAAACCAGTTATATTGTTATATTGTTATATTCTTTCTATTCTATTCCATTATGTTCAATTCTTTTCTATTGTTTATTCTATTCTATTTTATTCTATTATTTTCTATTCTATTCAAATTTGAATTTATTCTATTTAAAATATGAATTTTGGAGGAAGGTTATATTCTTTCTATTTTATTCTCTTCTAATCTTTTTTTTATTATTCTATTCTATTTTTTCTGTTCTATTCATTTCTATTTTATTAAAATTCAAATTTATACTACTTGAAATTTGAATTTCTTGAGATGGTTAGATTATTTCTGTTTTGTTCTATTTTTCATTCTATTCTATTCTATTGCTTTATTTTCTATTTTATTTTGTTCTGTTTTACTCTATTCTTTTCTATTGTATTCTTTTATTTTCTACTCTTTTTTTCTATTCTTTTATTTTCTATTCTGTTCTGTTTTACACTATTCTAGTCTATTATTTTCTATTCTGTTCTATTCTATTCTTTTCTATTCTATTACTTTGTTTTCTATTTTATTTTATTCTCTTCAGAAATTCAAATTAGATTCAAAAACTTCTAGAAAACGATTCAAATTTGATAAAAAAAACTATTCAAATGTTTTCCAAAATTTTTGTTTCATTATTTGACATGCATTTAAATTCATTACTATTGCAATTTGGAAACTAAACAAACTGCGCGTCTTGAAACAATGCTGATTTTTTTCAAATATTTTTTTCAAAGAGAAAGCTGCCCCCCAACAATGTTGGAACCCAATTATAAAACATTTTAAATAATCCACTTTGTGTTTGTGTTAAATTGGAATATGAGTTTAATTCAAGCTTATGTTCAAATTAGTTCAGGATAACAGCAAGCATTTTAGAAGCATTTTAGAATAATGTGTTTCAGCTAAAATAAACTATAGCAAAGTGTGAAAATGGTATTTTTTAACAAAGCAATATAGGACAGTTGTTTGTGCACAGCTACTATTACTGAAAAGTATATAAACAATACTATGTGAATGACCATAATAAAATATAAGCAATCCATATTTGAATGCACCCAAAAACTATATACCAAAGACCAGATCCAATGGGATGACAGCCATGGAAGGAAAAAGTATCTTAACATTTTATGCAAATCACATATGCTGCTGTTAGGATTAGGCAGTAATTCAATTCAAACCTGAACTATGGGCTAGTTTAATAATTGTCACATAATACCTTTGTTGTAACTTTTCATAGATGTACTATCATAATCTCTGTGACATTGTAGTGGAGTGCCCATTTACCCACCATGCTCAGATGAAGTTGATGTGCAGAAAGCAGAAGAAATGGGAAATTGAAAGGATTTGAGCAACTTTGACAAGGGCCAAATTACAATGGCTGGACAAATGGGTCAAATCATTTCCAAAACAGTAGACGTGTGCAGAGTTTATTTAAGTTCTTAAATCAATTAGAATTTTCCGAATTCATTTGAATTGAACTCAAGTCAATTGGATTCAGAAAATAGAAAATTCAAATCAAAATTCCAATTTCATTTCAATTGAAATCCAATCAAATTCATTCCATTCAAAATTTGAATTTTGGAAGATGGTTATATTTATTCTATTCTTTTCTATTTTATTCTATTGTTTTTTCCAATCCTAGTTTTTTCGTGTAATATATTCTTTTCTTTTAAATTATATTATATTCTTTTCTATTCTATTGGAATTTGAATTTATTCTATTTGAAATAAAAATTTCTGTATATCGTTATATTGTTATATTATTTCTATGTTATTGTTTTTTTTTTTCTATTTTATTCTATTCTTTTCTTTTCTATTTGAATTCAAATTTATTCTATTTGAAATTCAAATTTTGGGAGATGGTTATATTCTTTCTATTTTATTCTATATTTTTTATTCTATTCTTTTCCTTTATTTTTTATTCTGTTTTGCTCTGTTCTTTTATTTTCTATTCTATTTTGTTCTGTTTTACTCTATTCTATTCTTTTCTATTCAGTTCCTTTATTTGCAATTCCATCCCTTTATTCTCTATTCAATTTTTTTTTCTTTTCTTTTATTTTCTATTCTGTTCTGTTCTCTGTTTCTAAATCGAATTCCGTCACAAATTTAGTTTGGTTGTTTTGGATTCATTTAAAATAGTTACTATTGTAAAATGTTTCCGAATCTTAATTCGGAACGACACGAACCGCACATGTCTACAGAAAATAGTCCAATGAAGGAGAACAGATGAACAGGTGATAGAGTCATGGGTGGCCATGAAAATAATTATTTTTAGTCCTGATAGAAAGATGTCAGAACACACAATGCATTGAAGTTTCTTGTGTATGGAGCTGCGTAGCCACAGACTGGTCAAGGTGCCCATGCCAAAAGCACCAATGGGCAAGGGAGTATCAGAATTGCACCACAGAGAATGAAAGAAAGCCTGGTCTGATGAATTCAAGAAGGGTTTGAGGAACACAACAGGTTTAAGGTGTTGACCTAGCCTCCAAATTCCCCAGATATTTGTATACTCCAGCATCTGCATATATATATATATATATACACTGCTAAAAAAAAATTAAAAATGAACACTTTTTATTCAGAGTATAGCATCAAGTCAATTAAACTCCTGGGATATTGATCTGGTCAGTGAAGTAGCAGAAAGAGTTGTTTATCAGTTTCAGCTGCTTTGGTGTTAATGAAATTAACAACAGGGGCACTAGATGGGCAACAATGGGACGACCTCCAAAACAGAATGGTTTTGCAGGTGGAGGCCACTGACATTTTGTTCCCTACTTTTTTTCTACTACTTTTTTCTGACTGGTTTTCACTAGCTTTGCATTTGGCTAGGGTCAGTGTCACTACTGGTTGAATGAGGCAATACCTGAACCCTATAGAGGTTGCACAGCCATTCCAATTCCTCCAGAATGGCACATCAATGCGTGCCATTGCCACAAGGTTTGCTGTGTCTCCCACCACAGTCTCAAGAGCATGGAGGAGATTCAAGGAGACAGGCAGTTGCACTAGGAGAGCTGGACAGGGCCGAAGAAGGTCCTTAACCCTACAGAAGGACCAGTATCTGCTCCTCTGTGCAAGGAGGAACAGGGTGAGCACTGCCAGAGCCCTACAAAATGACCTCCAGCAGGCAACTGGTGTGAATGTCTCTGACCAAACAATCAGAAACGGACTTCATGAGGGTGGCCTGAGGGCCCGACATCCTCTAGTGGGTCCTGTGCTCACTTCCCGACCCTGTGGAGCTTGATTGGCATTTGCCATTGAACACCAGAATTGGATCATCCACCACTGACGCCCTGTACTTTTCACAGATGAGAGCAGGTTCACCCTGAGCACGTGACAGACATGAAAGGGTCTGAAGAAGCTGTGGAGAACGTTATGCTGCCTGTACCATCCTTCAGGATGACCAGTTTGGTAGTGGGTCAGTGATGGTCTGGGGAGGCATATCCCTGGAGGGACGGACAGACCTCTACAGGCTAGACAATGGCACCCTGACTGCCATTAGATATTGGGATGAAATCGTTGGACACATTGTCAGACCCTATGCTGGAGAAGTGGGTGTATATAGTACTGTGAAAGAGTTTTAGGCAGGTGTGAATAAATGGTGTAAAGTAATGCCCCATACACACATGCAGATTATCTGCAGACTTTTGTCTGCAGACTTACCAAAACCATATAATATGAGGTCAAACCTAAACATTTTCAATTTGTATGCAATCCGGCAGGCCCTTGCACTACATAGAAAAGGTAAGTCTGCAGATAATCTGCACGTGTGTATGGGGCATTAGAATGCTTTTAAACATATATATTTGAATTGTTTCTTTTTAACCATTTGCAAAATGCAAAGTGAGCATCAATATTTGGTGTGGCTACCCATTAGCTTCAAACCAGCATCAGTTCTTATACTTGCAGAGATTTTGTTAGATTAGAGTCAGGTGTATGTTTACCAATTATACCAAGTAGGTGTCAATAGTCATCAATTTCATATGTAGGTTGAAATACAGTCATTAACTGAAACAGAAATAAGGTTAGAGACTCAACTGTGCATGTAAACATCGGAACCGGGGTGCAGAAAAATGGCAACAGTTGCTCTGGGCTGATGAGTCAAGATTTGAAATATTGGAATAATAGCTGTGGAAGGCAGGTTGTTTGCCAAAGGACTGGAGCGCGGTACAATAATGAGTGTCATGCACACATCAGTGATGCATGATGGAGATTCCTTACAAGTTTGGGGCTGCGTTTCTGCAAATAGAGTTGGAAATTTAGTCATGATGATCAATAGGATCAATGATGTCCTCAATACTGAAAAATACAGGCAGATACTTATTCATCATTCCATACCATCGGGGAGATGTGTGATTGGCCCCACATTTATTCTTCAGCAGGACAACGATCCCAAACATACAGCCAATGTCATTAAGAACTATCTTCAGTGTAAAGAAGAATAAGGAGTTCGGAAAATAATGGTTTGGTCCCCACAGAGCCCTGATATCATCATCATCAAGTCTGTTTGGGATTATATGAAGAGGCAGAAGGATTTGAGGCAGCCTATATCCACATCTGTGGTTAGTTCACCAAGATGTTTGGAACAAACTACCTGCCGAGTTCTTTCAAAACTGTGTGCAAGTGTACCTGGAAGAACTGATGCTGTTTTGAAGGCAAAGGGTGGTCACACCAAATAATTATTGGGATTTCTCTTCTGTTCATTTACTTTCCATTTTGTTAAGTGTATAAAAATGCACTATTACACTATATATATATATTGATCATACCATTATAACCACCCACCATAACCTGTCAGGGCAGGGACTGGACTCCACTAGATCTCTGCAGGTATGCTATGGTATCTGACACCAAGCCGTCAGTAGCAGATTGTTTAAAATTAAAATTGGGAGGTGGGGCCTTCATAGATTGGATTTGGTTTTTCAGCACACCACAAAGATGTTTGATTGTATTGAGATCTGGAGAATCTGGAGGCCAAGTCAACACCTCATAGTTGTTGTTATGTTCCTCTATTCTTGAATTCATCAGACCAGGCCACCTTTTTTCCATTGCTCTTTGGTCCAGTTCTGATGCTCACATACTAATTGTGGGCACTTTTGGCTGTGGAGACAGGTCCGCATGAGCACCCTGACCGGTCTGTGGCTATGCAGCACCATACGCAACAAACTATGATGCATTGTGTGTTCTCGCACCTTTCTGTCATTACCAGCATTACCCTTTTTTTATAATTTGAGTTGCAGTAGCTACTCTTTTGGATCAGACTACACAGACCAGCCATCTTTTTCCACATGCACCATTGGGCCCTGGTCACCTGTCACCGGTTTACCTGTTTTCCTTTCTTGGACCACTTTTGGTAGGTTCAAGAAGACTAGGAACATCCAACAAAAGCTGCAGTTTTGCTGTTCCCCTGTCCCAGTCATCTAGCCATTACAATTTGGCCCCTTTCAAAGTCACTCGAATCCTTATGCTGCTTGCCCAGTTTCTGCTTTCAACATATCAACTCCAGGGCAACATGTTTTACTGCCTAATATATCCCACTCACTTTCAGATGCCACTGTAAACACATAATCAATATTTTTCACTTTACCTGTCAGTGGTCATAATGTTACGGCTGATTTGAATTGGGACGCCTGCCTTTACACGCACATGAACTTTAAGGGCATCCCGGTCTGAGTCTGAAGGGTTCAATATTGAGTTGGCCCACCCTTTGCATCAATAACAGCTTGAACTCTTTTGGGAAGGCTGTCCACAAGGTTTAGGAGTGTGCATATGAGAATGTTTGACCATTCTTCCAGAAGCACATTCGTGAGGTCAGGCACTGATGTTGGACAAGAATGCCTGGCTAGCAATTTCTGCTCTAATACATCCCAAAGGTGTTCTTTCGGGTTAAGGTCAGGACTCTGTGCAGGTCAGTCAAGTTCCTCAACCCCAAACTCGCTCATCCATGTCTTTATGGACCTTGCTTTGTGCACTGGTGCGCAATCATGTTGGAACTGGAAGGGGCCATCCCCAAACTGTTCCCACACAATTGGGAGCATGAAATTGTCCAAAATATCTTGGTATGCTGATGCCTTAGGAGTCCCCCTCTCTGGAACTAAGAGGCCAAGCCCAACCCCTAAAAATACAACCCCACACCATAATCCCCCTGCACCAAATAATTTGGACCAGTGCACAAAGCAAGGTCCTGTAATGTTCCGGTACCTTTGGTACCCTAAATTACACTTTCCACAAGTGTATGCGCCCCACCATTTACTTTTGGAAAGGTGCGCATACACCTTTAAGACTGGAGCTGTCATCACTCAGCGCCGGACTAGATGGCTATTTAAGGCGTCGGCTCTCACTCACATGTGTTCGTTCAAACACCCTTACCTGGATGCTAACCTTGCTTGAAGCTTCCATGCTTGCAAGCTTACTTTGCTGACGGAACCTCGCTGCGCTGATCCCTGTATCCCGCTATTGGATCATCCGCCTCTCCTGAACCACCCTTCGGCTATCGCTAATAGTGCTAAGTACCCCGCAGGGGAATTCTCTATAAACTTATACTAAGCTTACACTATCTAGCTCTGCATAGTAAAGACTGTTTATCACATCTGCATAACTAGATTGCTAGCTCTTGAGACTACTGCTACTTTTCTGCACTGGGTTGATCTCTTTTGTATGTCCACCTGCTATTCTATCATCTGCTATCATACAACATTGCTAAACCTTCCTGCATCCATCTGCTACTGTCTCACCTTCAAGTGTCTATCACCTACCACCTCCACTCAACCTATCCCTCAACCTTCATCATTGTGTTACCACATACATAAAGTCATTCTAGGAAACCAGCTTGCTAATTGCGTGTATTTACTGGCTGAAATAAGACCTTCCATACATGATGAGTCATTGAGGTTGGGAATGGTATCTCAGCATATCTCTTACATGACTACTGACGTGGAACTATTTCTGCAGCTGAAAATCCACACCATATAAGAAACGCAGAAGCGTTACAGATTGAACGAACCAAAAAATGGATTCAGCAGAAATAACCACTCAGGTGACACAATTAAAACAGCAAGTATCTGCGTTAATACACGCACTTGCTGAATTAAAAGAAGACAATCAGGCTCTGTCGCAGCAGGTAATTAGACTGACACAACTTACCTCTGCTCAGTCCCCTGAACCCAAGATAAATCCCCCTTTGGTATTTACAGGCGATCGCAAAAAATTTCGCGAATTTAAAAACGCATGTGAGTTACTTTTTTTGCTAAAACCTCGTACCTACCTTACTGATCACATTAAGGTTTGTACTATTATTTCTTACCTATCAAACGATCCTCGAGCCTGGGCAGATTCTCTTTTTGAGAAAAACGACCAGCTTCTCAACTCCTATGCCTTGTTCCTGGCAGAGCTCACTAGCCTATATGATGACCCCAATAGGCAGAGTACTGCTGATCTTCAGTTAAGATCCTTGAAACAAGGAAGGAGGCCTGTAGAAGACTTTGTCGCAGAGTTCAAGAGATGGACCCTTGATTCAGAATGGAATGATGCATCTCTGAAAACCCAATTTAGGCTTGGCCTATCAGAAGCCGTTAAGGACGAGCTCGCCCGAGCGGATCTGCCAAAAACCCTGGATGCACTAATACAACTCTGTATTACCATAGATAGAAGACTACGAGAAAGAAAGGCTGAAAAGATGGGAATGCCATTATCCGTTTCCTCTCGGAGTCTGGCCATTGACCCCGTTCCTATGGAGATAGGAACCATACGCCCACCGCTATCAACTATGGAAAAAGCCAAAAGACGAAATGAAAATCTCTGCTTGTACTGTGCATCCCCGGATCACAAGATAAACGTCTGTCCCCTAGTCGACAAAAAGAAGGGTGAGTGTTCACATGTCTCCCTAGGAGGATTGACAACTTCATTCACTAACCCCTACATTTCTGTTTTTTTGACATTACAGTGGGACCAGAACAGGATTACTACTAAGGCCATGATTGACACAGGGTCTTGTGGAAATTATATGGATATATGTTTTGCTGCTTTAAATAAAATTCCTATTATTTCTAAACTCAAACCTGTCTCAGTAAGTCTTATTACCGGTGTTCCGTTATCCTCTGGTCCGATCACCGATCAGACACAAGCACTTCTAGTCACTATTAACGAGTCTCATAGGGAGACTTCTACCTTCGATTTAATACCATCACCCCACTTTCCCATTGTGTTGGGACTTCCCTGGTTGCACACACACCAACCAACCATAGATTGGAAGAAACGGTCCTTGACCTTCCCTTCTTGTTATTGCGAGGAAACGTGTAACCTCCCGTTTTCCTTGAAGATTCTGTCTGTGGTGACAGATGAGATTGCACCACTATGTTATCAGGATCTTTCTGAGGTTTTTCTTGAGAAAAATGCTCAAGCATTACCTCCTCATCGAGACTATGATTGTAGCATTGATCTACTCCTAAATAGCAAATTGCCGTTCGGTCATGTTTATCCTCTTTCACAGGATGAACTTGCCCATCTCAAAACCTATTTGGATGAGAACTTGGAAAAAGGTTTTATTAGACCTTCCACTTCTTCCACAGCAGCAGGACTCTTTTTTGTTCGCAATAAAGATTCAAGTCTCAGACCTATCATCGACTACAGGAAATTGAATGCTATCACAATAAAAGATCGCTATCCTCTAC
The DNA here is from genome assembly GCF_965119305.1 of Pelophylax lessonae. NCBI lineage: Eukaryota > Metazoa > Chordata > Amphibia > Anura > Ranidae > Pelophylax > Pelophylax lessonae. Next base: position 68,144,283 of record NC_138771.1, on the reverse strand, counting down.
CGCTTATCCCTGAGCTCATTGAGCAGGTGCGTGGAGCTACCTTTTTTTCAAAATTAGACCTGAAAGGAGCATACAATCTCATTCGAATCTGTGATGGACACGAGTGGAAGACTGCATTCAGAACTAGATATGGATTGTTCGAATATCTTGTGATGCCATTCGGCCTATGCAATGCCCCTGCAGTTTTCCAACGATTTATAAACGATATTTTTAAAGACTTACTAGATGTCTGTGTTGTGGTATATCTGGACGATATACTTATATATTCACGGACCCTGTCTGAACACATAAGACATGTAAGACTTGTATTATCGAGATTGCTTGCACATAATCTTTATGTGAAGCTGAAGAAATGCTTGTTCCATAAAGATGAGGTACTCTTTCTAGGCTACATCATATCCAAAACAGGAATCGAGATGGACATGAGTAAAATATCCTGCATTCAGGATTGGCCTACACCAACTACACGCAAGGCGCTACAGCGATTCCTGGGATTTTCAAATTTCTACAGGAAGTTCATAAAAAACTTTTCTGCTATTGTGAGACCCCTCACACAGCTCACTAGCATAAAAATACCATTTAAATGGTCAGAAGAAGCAAATAAGGCTTTCCACTTGTTAAAGACAAGGTTTACTTCTGCTCCCATATTACGCCATCCAGACCCATCCCTCCAATACATTCTGGAGGTAGATGCGTCAAACATGGCAGTAGGAGCAATACTCTCCCAACGACCTACCCACACTTCACCACTTCATCCAGTCGCTTTTTTTTCTAAATCCCTGAGCAGTCCCGAGATAATTACCCCGTGGGTGAAAAGGAACTGCTTGCTATAAAATTGGCTCTGGAGAATTGGCGACATTTACTCGAAGGCACCCAACTACCAATAATTATATACACGGACCATAAAAACCTCCAATATCTTCAGACTAGCCAAACTCTCTCGCATCGACAGGTACGATGGTCACTATTCTTTCTAAGGTTTAACTTCCTAGTGACCTACACACCTGCAGATAAGAACAAAAAGGCGGATGCACTATCACGACTAACTGAAGAAAACTACTTTGAAATCCCTTCCGTTCCTATAATACCTCACAAACGCATTATTGGAGTTGTCCGTTCCTTAAAGGAAGAGGTTCTGCATGGTATAAGTTTGGATTCACCCCCACCACAACTAAATACTGATGCAGAAGGCTTCCTCTACTACGACGACAAACTTTACATACCACCTACACTACGCACCAAGATCTTGGAATTATCGCATGATGTGCCTATGGCAGGACATATGGGTATGACAAAGACTTTCAATTTGATTTCTCGACAATTCTGGTGGCCTGACATGAAAACATCTATACAAAAATTTGTCTCTTCATGCAATGTCTGTGCCAGGTCCAAAATTGACACTACGAGACCATCCGGTCTACTATGCAGTCTACCAATACCCCAAACTCCATGGGAGGTTTTGTCATTGGACTTCATCGTAGAATTGCCTCCTTCCAAAGGATTTAATACCATCTTGGTGTCAGTGGACCATCTGACAAAGATGGCACATTTCATTGCTATTCGCAGACTACCTTCGTCCAAACAAACGGCAGAACTCCTGATGAAACATGTCTTCAGATTACATGGTATCCCAAAAACTCTTCTGTCTGACCGTGGATCCCAATTTATTTCTAAATTCTGGCAAGAACTATGTCACATACTACGGATCGAGCGGAAGCTCACTTCTCCTTACCATCCGCAGACCAACGGACAGACTGAAAGAGTCAACCAATGCATCGAGCAGTATTTACGTTGTTACACTTCTTACCAACAGGATGATTGGTTGGATCTTCTCCCCCTGGCAGAATTTGCCTACAACGCAACTCACAGTACAACCAAGCAGAGTCCGTTCTACTTGAACTATGGGTTCCATCCCTCTATTCTCCCTCCACGCATCCTTCCTTCAAATAACCCAGTAGCCTCAGACTATCTTACCCAAATAAAGGATTCTCTGGGTTTACTAAATACTACCATTGCACACGCTCACAGTCAACAAAAGAAGTACTATGATCTTCGTAGAAGACCTTCTCCACAGTATACTATCGGGGACCTCGTTTGGCTCTCAACAAAAAACTTGAGACTGAAGATCCCTAGCAAAAAGCTTGGACCTCTGTTCTTGGGACCTTTCCCAATCAAGAAACTTATTGGAAAAGCTGCAGTGCAGCTTACATTGCCAATGGACCTAAAAATCCATCCCATTTTCCATGTGTCGCTACTAAAACCCCATGTTCCGGACCAAGGAATAAGGCCTAATATTCCACCTCCCCCTCCTGTACAAGTTGAAGGTGGAGAAGAATACGAGATAAAAGAGATTCTGGATTCTCGTATCTACAGAAGAAGACTTCAGTACTTGGTTAGATGGAAGAACTATGGGCCCCAAGACGACACCTGGCAAAACACCTCTGACATACATGCCCCTAGATTAATCCGCAATTTTCATGCGAGATACCCAGACAAACCAGCTCCAGAGGCCTTCAGGAGCAGGCCTTAAGGGGGGGGGGGTATTGTAATGTTCCGGTACCTTTGGTACCCTAAATGACACTTTCCACAAGTGTATGCGCCCCACCATTTACTTTTGGAAAGGTGCGCATACACCTTTAAGACTGGAGCTGTCATCACTCAGCGCCGGACTAGATGGCTATTTAAGGCGTCGGCTCTCACTCACATGTGTTCGTTCAAACACCCTTACCTGGATGCTAACCTTGCTTGAAGCTTCCATGCTTGCAAGCTTACTTTGCTGACGGAACCTCGCTGCGCTGATCCCTGTATCCCGCTATTGGATCATCCGCCTCTCCTGAACCACCCTTCGGCTATCGCTAATAGTGCTAAGTACCCCGCAGGGGAATTCTCTATAAACTTATACTAAGCTTACACTATCTAGCTCTGCATAGTAAAGACTGTTTATCACATCTGCATAACTAGATTGCTAGCTCTTGAGACTACTGCTACTTTTCTGCACTGGGTTGATCTCTTTTGTATGTCCACCTGCTATTCTATCATCTGCTATCATACAACATTGCTAAACCTTCCTGCATCCATCTGCTACTGTCTCATCTTCAAGTGTCTATCACCTACCACCTCCACTCAACCTATCCCTCAACCTTCATCATTGTGTTACCACATACATAAAGTCATTCTAGGAAACCAGCTTGCTAATTGCATGTATTTACTGGCTGAAATAAGACCTTCCATACATGATGAGTCATTGAGGTTGGGAATGGTATCTCAGCATATCTCTTACATGACTACTGACGTGGAACTATTTCTGCAGCTGAAAATCCACACCATATAAGAAACGCAGAAGCGTTACAGGTCCTTGACTGGCCTGCACAACCTGACCTCAACCTGAACACCTTTTGTGATGAATTAGAGCTTAGACTGCGAGCCAGGCCTTCTTGTCCACATCAGTGCCTGACCTCACAAATGGTTCCCATAGACAAACTCCAAAACCTTGTGGACAGCCTTCCCAGAAGAGTTGAAGCTGTTATAGCTGCAAAGGGTGGGCCAACTCAATATTGAACCCTGCGGACTAAGACTGGGATGCCTTTGAAGTTCATATTCGTGTAAAGGCAGGAAGGAATCCTTTTTGTAATATAGTATATACTGTATATATATATATATATATATATATATATATATATATATATATATATATATATATATATACACAATACACACATGTTTGGGAGGTTTATAAAATATTTATAAATTTATCTACAGTATAATGCTGAGCAAAGGCAAAAGTTTATTCCTTGTAACTACATGAATCATGTGGTTACCGAGCAAAGAGCCAAACCCGATGGGGCAGCAGGCTCTGTGGCATCTGCAGGCTGTGCCTTTTATCTTCATATCTACATGGTGCTCAGAATGGAAACAATGCTAGAAGCAACAGCCAGGGAACTCTCTCTTCTATTATCTTCATGTAATTGAATTGTGAAGAGATTCTTGTTTGGTGATCAGCAGCAGCCCTGACTTTCGGGCCCCCAGCTAAGAACTGCAGGTTTATTGATTAACCCATAGACTAAATATAAATAAGACATGAACACCAAGGCACAAATGGATATACAAGGTTACTAAGCAACAAAAACGTGCTCAGGACCCTATGCAGCTGGGGCAGCGGAATGCTGATTGAGACAATGGGTTATAGATGAGGTGCTGAACTTCTGTGATCATTTTATTATGAATATCATTTATTAATAAAATAATAACACATTCACAGAAAATATGGGCACAGAAATGCCTTTCTAGCGGATAATAATGCTGGCGGCTGGAATAAGGAGGTTGTGTAAAGTTACTGTATTTGCAGCATTTCTATAAACAGTAAATAATTTAAAGTATTAAGCCCGCTAGTACTTTGTTACTGCAGATTTTATTTTTTTAACCCAGAAATCTTTATGTTCTTGGAACCCTATATAACTTTACCATAAACGAATGTTACATACAAACATGTACAGCATGTGAATAGTTTAAAGGGAAAATATAGTGTATGTTCAGTTAGCAAATATTTAGGGTTATAATTGCAGTGGGGAGTGAATTTTAACATGGCTCTTGATGTGCTTATTTCCCTTTATTTTTTTATTTTCCATATTTCCTTATTGAACTTTCAAGAATAAATACAAAGTTGACAATTGGCAAATGGGCGAGCAATAGGTTGACAAAGAAAGTACATAGACTATCTAATAATAGATACATCAAATAGTATGCCAAGGAGAATGGACACTTAGATCTTACATGCTGATGGCATAGAGACATATTAAAGACATATACAAGGAAAAATCAATGGAAGGGGAGAATATAAAGAAACTAAAACCAGTGTGCATCGTAAAAAGCTTACAAGACAAGAGCCTTAAATTATACATCTAGGGTTACATAACCACTAGGACCAGATGGAAAGGAATTTCTGCTAGGAGTTTTTTAGTGCAATCATTTGTTCCATTAAAGTGGTTTTAAAGTCTAAACAAATGGCCACTGCCCCCACCTATAACTGGTCTTTGCAGCAAGGAGCACATGGAAGGGCAAAGCATGTCAAACAGAACTAAAGAAAATTCCCAGCTCAAGTTACTGAGCAGCCTGCAACCAACCAAATAATCCTGTCTAACAGTATGCATTAAAAACAGGGGGTAAGCTGCAGAGCCACCTCATGGCACCCCAATATTATGTGCAATCCTAACTCTACATTTGTTGTAAAGTCTGAATGTTTTTTACCTTCATGCATGCATGAAGGTAAAACGCCTTCTGTGTGCAGCACTCCCCAGCCCCCCTTAATAATTAACTGGGCCCAGTCTTCCTCCAAAGCCTTGGCTCACCTGGGTCTCTCTCTTCTCATTTTTATATATTGTAACATACAAAAACAGAGCAAAACAATTGCCATCTAAACCAAACTGATGGCGTTAATGTTGGCTGCGCAGAGCCCTGTAATAGTAAGAAACAGAGTAATACATGTAATACCATCCATAAAATGTCACATCCCAACTGATTATAGGGTTAGACAGGCAGAGATGTATAGTAACTAAGTAGAACTACTTCACTACTGTACTTAAGTACAGAAAGGCGGTATCTGTACTTTCCTAGAGTAGAATTTTTTTCTCCTACTTCCACTTTTACTTCACTACATTTTTTCGATGATTTCAATACTTCTACTCCGATATTTTTTTTTTGTGCTGCATAGTTACTCGTTACTATTATAAAAATTACCACTGCCAGAACAGTAGATGGCAGGTTTCATGAAGCTCAAAACATGTGCATTATCAGCGCACACGAAAATAAATGCTACTGTATGTATAAATAAAAGCTGCATTTGAAATAATAAAAAACAATATGATGTTCAAACTTTTCACTTCTTTCTTTAATAACTACATAACACAGTACTTGTACTTTTCCTTTCAGTACTTGAGTTGCAATTCTTTTTTTCAAAACTACTGGTACTTTTACTTTCAGTACTTGAGTAGCAAAATTTTTTAAAAAACTACTTGCAATACTTAAGTACAAAAAATGTTGAATACTTTAGTACTTCTACTCAAGTCACTTTTTGATTGAGCACTTCCACTTCTACTCAAGTCACTTTTTGATCGAGCACTTGTACTTTTACTCAAGTATGGGTTTTGAGTACTTTATACAACTCTGTAGACAGGATCAGCTGCACAGTATATCTGGGCAATAATAGAAAAGGAAAAATAGAAAAGGTAATACAACGTAACTTTCGCACATACAACCATAACGCATACACACAGGCACACACGCATACAACACACTGTGCGCTCTTCAGGTCCAGCTATAGGACATATATCTGACCCATTTGGATAGACGATTAAGAAGAGGCCAGATTCACCATTTGAGAGACCGAGTCCTCTAGCCAAGGTTGCCATATTTTAGTAATTTTTTTAGAACAGGCACGTCCCTTGTAAATATGTTTATACAAAGGCAGTGCCTGGTTTATCAAGCGCTAAACACATGACAAAGGGGGCAGACCCAAGTCCTTCCATTGACACAAAAGCGCCTTTTTTGTGCATAGAAAAATATCAGATGAAAGATAATACGGTAACAGGTAAGTGGAACATAAATATCTAGTACCCCAAGTAGACAAACATTTATAGATTTCGGAGCTTGCAAATCAAAATTAGTTTTCAGCATATGACACAATTCAGAACAGAAAGAACATATCCAGGGACAGGACCAAAACATATGTAAAACATTAGCTGACACCCACATTGTAGACAGCAGGCTTTTTATTGTCAACCCCATGTGTTTAAGCTTAGCTGGGTATATAATGCAATTGATGGATACATTTAAAATAGGTAACCTTATCTGCCATACTAATAACATCTTGCAAGAAAGTTTCAGTGACCTCCTCCCAATCCTCATCCTTAAGATTAGGGAGGTAAGTATGCCATGTCCCGTACGAGGAAGCAAAGGAGTGAGGTCCTGCAACATGAAGTGCATTATAAAAAATAGTCCCCAATTTTGTAAATTCTGGATCTGCCATGAGATGTTCCAAAGGAGAAACAGATACAGTAAGTCTACCACCAGCAACCCAAACTGGGCTTTCACAGCATAGCATAATAAAAGGTATTTGAAAATAATTTTTTTAGACACACCAGCCTGTTCCTTAAGAACATCAAAGGAGATGAAGGTATTCTACATACACCTAAGATACATTAATAATCCCCTTAGCTATCCACCAGGGGCTGCCTGGATAATTGTACAGCTCTTTGAAATTAGGGTTGTGCCACAGTGGCATATTCAGAGTAAGAAGGACCTTGCCCCCTGAATTTTCCTTCTGTGGACAAGGCTATAAAAACAAACCTCTATAGGGGAAAACCTCTGACACGTGACGTCAAAGGTAATTGACTGTGAACCTCATCCTTATGCCCACTAGAGGTATACTGTAGAGCTAACATTAGGTTAGTGGAGGGGTTAGGAACATTCGGGGGAAACCAGTTATAGATACAGATCAACAAATTTGGAAATGCCAGACTGCCCTGAAAAAGGGGCGCCTGAAGGGAGGCCCTAGCAAAAATTGGGTAGGAATTGTTCCAGATAAACGAAGATATGAGGGAGTTAGTACGCTGAAACAATCGTTTAGGGAGAAAGACTGGAGAAGCTCAGAGGATATACAATAGCTTAGGAAGGAAAATAATTTTTATTTTATTTATATGCCCAATAAGATTAAGAGGTAGAGAGGCCTACTCAAGAAATAGTACTTCCATGGTAGCCAACACAGGGGAAATATTAAAGGATTCATATTCAGTAAAACTAGTATTGATATTAATCCCCAAGTATGTAAATGTAGGGGAAATCTGTAACTCAGAGGTTCATAAGTATGCGTAAGTTAAGGTAGGACTTAGGGAATGCTACAGATTTGTCCCAGCCAACTTTAAGACTCAAGCTCACTCCAAAACCCTTTACCACCTGCACATGCCCCCAAAAGGAAGACTCTGCACCATTCAAGTACACCAAGGTATCATCTGCATATAAAGAAACTTTCTCCTCCTGCGGACCCAAGCAGATACCACCAACCTCAGAAGACTGTCTGATGGAAATAGCCAACATCTCTATAACCAAAGCGAATAAAAGTGGTGAGAGGGGGAAGCCCTGCCAAGTTCCACGCTGGAGAGAGAAAATTGGTGAGATCGCTCTCTCCTCATTGGCTGAGACAGCGATGGGAGCCATTGGCTTCTGCTGCTCTCAATCACAGCTAGTGAGCTAATCAGGAGAGAGTGGGGGCAGAGCAGAGCTGCACTCTGTGTAGGAATGGACATGCTGCTTGGTATGGGGGCACTCGGCAGGATGGAGGGGCCAGGGACCCTGGCAGGGGACCTGAGAAGGGAGGATCGGGCCAGCTCTGTGAAAAAACACTGCAGAGAGCAGGTAAGTATAACACATTTGTTATATTTAAAAAAAACTGCCTTTAATATCAATTTATTCATTGGAAAATAAAGTGGAACTACCACAAGCCAAAAACGCTGTTTAATAAAGCGAACTCACCCATCCATCCATGTTTCCGTGCTTTGTTTTGATGAGAAATCAGTTTGAACCCCCCCCCCCCCCCTATCATGACTGACCATGACCATCTTAAGTAAGGGCAGATGATTAATGTAGCATTTACTTCCTGGAATCCATCCGCCCTTAGCTCAGATATGCAGACAGGAAGGCGTGCTTAGCTAAATAAGACCCCCCCTCCCCCCTGAAGACTCCTGGGATGTATGACATAATTTACCTAGGCCTGAAAACCAGGAAGTAACTGAGAAAGTGTAAAAAAAAAAAAAAAGTTAAAAACAAGCAAATTTAATATACCTTCCTATCTATTTACTAATGCTAGCAGCAAAAGGATTAGAAATTGTCAATGTTGATTGAGAGAGTGAAGTTCTGCTTTAAGATAGTTTAGGTATTGATAGTTGGCATGTAGAGTTCCACAATTTGGTAGTTTGGAGTTTAGCATCTAAGTTCCCCTTCATCATAATAATGAGTAATGATTGTAGATTTACCACTAGAAGCAAAACAGATAAGCTACAACAATGACTCTGCCTACCCGCTTGACAACTGTGGAAATATTATGCTGATTTTTTTTTTACCCAAAATATGTAGCAGAATACAAATTGGCCTAAAAGGATAAAAAAATTAAGATTTTAAATTTTTTTGGGGAATGTTATATAGCAGAATGTGAAAAATATAGCTTTTTTTTTTTTTTTTGTTTATAGCTCAAAAATAAAAATCGAAGATGTGATCAAATACCACCAAAAGAAAGCTCTATTTGTGGGTAAAAAAAAGGACATCAATTTTATTTGGATACAGCGTCGCATGGCCGCACAATTGTCCATTAACCTTCCTAGCGGTATTCCCGAGTGTGACTCGGGGTAAGATTTTAGTGCCAAAAGCGGTAACCCCGAGTCACACTCGGGGTAGCGCTAAGAAGATCGCTGGATGCTGGAGGAGGTTTTACTTACCTTTTCTCCGGGATCCAGCGAAGACTGCCAGCGGTGTGCGGCGGCGGAGCTCTCTCCCGATCGTCTGCGAGCCCCGGCTTCCGTCTCCGGCGACGTGACGTCCGCCGGGGGGTGGAACCGGCGGCAAATTCGAATGTAAAATGCACCAAACACACTGATATCGTTCAAAATAAAATAAAATCACATTACATTACCCCCCAGTGCCCTTTCCTGCAGTTTTACTGTACTTTTTATGTAAATATATGTATATATATATATATACATATATATATACAGTATATATGTATATATACGTATATATATACACATATACATACATATATATATATATATATATATATATATATATATATATACACACACACACACATATTATATATATATATATATATATATATATATACACATATATATGTATATATATATATATATATATATATATATATATATATATACACGTATATATATATATATATATATACACGTAATTCTTGTGAATAAGCAGCCCAAACCAACTGTATACATTATATATATATATATATATATATACGTATATATATATATATATATATATAATATATATATAATATATGTATACATAATATATATAATAAATGTATACAGTTGGTTTGGGCTGCTCATTCACAAGAATTACATGCTTTCAGCACCTAAAATAATGGTACCGCTTTCAGCACCTAAAATCCAAAAGAATCATACCACCAGGGATGTTAACCACTTTAAGACCGGAGGATTTTTCTGCTCAATGAGCAGGCCACTTTTTTCAACTTGGCACTGTGCGACTTTAACTGACAATTGCGCGGTCATGCAATGCTGTACCCAAACTAATTTTACATCATTTTTTTCCCACAAACAGAGCTTTCTTTTGGTGTTATTTGATTACCTCTGCACTTTTTTATTATTAAAAAAAGAGCAAAAATTTTGCGAAAAATTGACATTTTCTACTTTGACAGTTAAAAAATATCCATGGGATCACACGCAGCATTTATTCTTAAACAATCCTCAGACATGCAAATAAACACACAACTAGACTTCTTAATGGCAAAATTTTGGCCACGGCCTTTATTAACTGGTTTGAATATACACTTTATTAAAACTTCAACTTCATACTCATAACGATATGACTTAGAACTTTTGACTTCAATACAAATTTTCAACTCAGCTATTAGAGCTCGAGCTGAATAACCATATCACAATATTATTACACTGTCCCCCTTTTCTTACGAAAAGGTGACCCACCACATTAATAAGGCCGCAACAAGGGGAGGGGGAGTCGGGTGAGCTCTGCAGCTTGTGTCATCCCGCGAAGTCTGGCGCCAATTCCAGTCAGCACCTATTATTTATAGACCCCAAAGGGGCTTCCAGAAGCTTCTAGCAGCCTCCGAAGCCCCCTACCTATCAGGTATAAGCCCCCCATGAGACCACGCCCTCACCTGCTAGGGGGAGCCTTGAAACCCTCAGGCTGCGGTGATCCCATGAGGAAAAGGGGGGCCTTAAAACCTTTTTCCCCCTTTTCCCAACATGGGATCACACGCAGCATTTATTCTTAAACAATCCTCAGACATGCAAATAAACACACAACTAGACTTCTTAATGGCAAAATTTTGGCCACGGCCTTTATTAACTGGTTTGAATATACACTTTATTAAAACTTCAACTTCATACTCATAACGATATAACTTTTGACTTCCACACAAATTTTCAACTCAGCTATAAGAGCTCGAGCTGAATAACCATATCACAATATTATTACACTGTCCCCAAACAGACAGAGGATGTGCACCTTGCACGACTTCTGTCTACCCCCATACCGCGGCCTTCTCAATGCATGTCTGAAGATTGTTGTTGAATATATCAAGTCCGATATCGGACAAATGAACTCCATCACCTCTATATAACCCTTTAATGCTACCTTCCAATTCTGAATGGCAAAATGAAAAACCATAACCCAAAGGCATGAACTTTTCCATTATCCTGTTAATTCTTTTACGAATCTTTTCCCCATAACGACAAAGACTTAAACATGACCATTGTAAACTGGGTATAATCTCTGAGAAAATTATCACTGACCCAGGGTATAAAGCTTTAATCGTTCGGACATAGTGCTTCATTTGAAACACCAAATCCAACGTTCTCTTATGCCCTATATCATTCCCACCCAGGTGCACCAATAGTACATCCGGGTGGGAATACATATCCCCCATAGTTCCCAACTCAGCCACGAGATCCACCCACACCATTCCCCTAATACCATACCAACAAACAGAATATAATTCTTTATCCAGACCAAGGGATTCCGTATAGCTTCTAGCAGCAGCTCTTCTGTGTGCCCAAAATATATATGAATGGCCGACTATCCACACTATCCGATGGATACCTAGGTAAGTCAAAAAGTATTGTTAGGTCTCACGTATAATTTAAAAACGTTCGATTTCCATCTACCAATTTGCTTAATTTTATCAGAATTTAAACCTAACCTTGCAGCCTCAGTGGCTGCTCCTATACGGAATGAATGCGAGGATATGACTAAATCATTCAACTTACAATATCTTACCACTTTCTTCAAAACTGCTTGGAATTGGAATCTTGTCAAAGGCGAACCATCCTGGTGAATAAATAAGAAACCCTCCTTTCTTGGTCTAAACCCTAAATAAGTATTTAACAAACTCACTGGGCACACTAACCTTTTTTCACACCGAGCCAACGTGATCCAACAGCCTTTTCCCATTTGGTCAGTTTTTGACCGCTGCAAGAATAATTTAATATTCTTTGAAGTAGCCAAAATATCGTCCCATTTCAAACCGTCCCCACTCTTACCATTTTTAGGAACTAATTCCGATATTCTCAGAGCAGCAAAGAAACAAATTGAGAAAGCTGCCCTGAACATATCAGTCTCAAACTGTGAATAGCAAACCTTATCTAAACTTTCACATAACTCACACAAAATCTGAAGCGTAATAGGACGTCTTTTGTCCTGAACTAAATTAGCCCTTTTATAACCTTTCATAGCTTGTCTTATGGAGAAGAATTTTAATAAAGATGGGAACGAATGCAACTGCAGAAAAAAGGATACCCCTGATAACACCTTACTAATATGTGACCAAGAGTATCCCTTTTCCATCAAATTATTCAAAAACAACAAAGCTAGACTTTCAGATACTTCAAAAATTCCCATATTGTGAGAATTCAAAAAGGCCAACCATAATAACCACACCACCCTGTAACCCGACCAAGTTGAAGGAGCCAAGGATTTTATAATGTTATCCACGATCACACTATTTCCCATAGTTGCGGGGGGCAAGAAGATCCTTTCGCGTCTGCTTCTGGAAAAGACTGGAAGAAACGGTTCATTTGAAATCTAGATAAAGCATCAGCTACTACATTACTTTTTCCTCTTACATACTGAGCTTTCACCCATATATTAAGGCACAAGCATTTATACACTAAATACCTCAGCAAACGAATCACAGGCTTAGATCTAGATGATAGGCAGTTTAGAGCATACAACACTCCTTTGTTGTCCGTAGAGCATAGGATCCTCTTATTCTTAAAATAAGTTCCCCATATTTCTATAGCTACAATTATTGGAAATAATTCAAGTAACACTATATTCTTTACTAAACCATTCTTAATCCAAGCTACTGGCCATCTGGCAGCACACCAATGGGTTCTCCATATTGTCCCAAAACCAACAGATCCAGCAGAGTCAGAATATAATTTAAAGTTTTGGTCGACAATAAATTCTTCCTGCCAGGCTGCTCTACCGTTAAATTCTACCAGAAATTTATACCATACTAACAGGTCTTCCTTTATTTCTGCTGTAACTCTGATGTGTGCATAAGGGTTTGCTAAGCCTGCGATTGCTAGGTACATCCTGCGGGAGAAAGTACGCCCCATCGGAAGCACCCTCGTCGCAAATGCCAACAAACCCAATAACTGTTGCATCATTTTTACAGAAACCTTCTTAAGACGCATTACCTTCAGAATTGTACTACAGATATTTTCAATTTTTTCTAGAGGTAATCTATATTCCATACTTACAGAATCTATAATTATCCCCAAAAAATCAATACATGTAGTAGGGAATACAGTTTTATCATGCGCCAATGGGATGCCAAATTTCTCGCACACTTCAAAAAATTTTAATAATAACCTGGCACAATCCTGAGAGTTAGGTTTTCCTATGAAAAAGAAATCGTCTAGATAGTGTACTAAGTTACTAGACCTTGCTTCTTTTGCTACCACCCACTCCACAAATGACGAAAAATTCTCAAAATATGCACAAGAAATTGAGCATCCCATTGGTAAACATTTGTCAAAAAAGTACATACCTTCGAATTGGAAACCCAATGAATTGAAGCTTTCGGGGTTTATGGGTAACAGTCTAAATGCTGATTTTATATCGGCCTTTGCCATCAACGCTGCCTGACCTACATTCTGTAGTTTGACAATAGCTTCTTCAAAAGAAGCATATGTAACCGAGCACAAATCATCCCTGAATTGATCGTTCAGAGAAAATTTGCGTGGGTAAGATAGATGATGGATTAGTCTATATTTTCCTTGTTCCTTCTTAGGGACGATCCCCAGCGGAGACAAACGAAAATTTGAAAATGGAGGAAAAATAAATGGACCCGCTATTCTATCTTCCTGTAATTCTTTTATTAATTTACACCTAACAATATCAGATAGCTCCTTCACCGATTTTAAATTTTCTACCCAACTACAACCAAATCCATCAAAAATTGGTAGACTAAAACCAAATGCAAAACCTTGTCTAATTAGCTGTGCTGTCAACTGGTCTGGATATTGGCACAGCCATGGCTCCATGATTTCCACTTTCACCGGCGTTCTGGCTTTTTTGAAAATTATCCTTACTTGATTGCTGAGCCAATTTTTTAAAGCATTTGCTTATAGGGTGAGGACCAGTGCAAAAAGCACATTCATGACGAAATTTGCATGAATTCGGCCATTTGCATTGTGTGTCATTAAATGCGAAACACACACCTTTTTTATATCCACTAGCCTGGCTACTCACTGCTACACTGTTCGATCGAGGTAGAGCAGGTCTCTGTGGGACAAATAGGTTCAACCAGAGACCCACATCCTTATTACCCCAACCCATATTAGAGTGAACCGCCATTTTTTGCCTATATGCCTCATCATAGAAAAACCATCCAAGCCCACCAAAGTTTCGGTAAGCTTCCAATATTATGTCTATGTGTTGGAATAGACCTGAACTAAGTTCAGGAAACTTCTCACATAAAATACTGGAAAATGTAACAAAGGATTGCAGCCAATTGTTAAATGACCTTGGAATTGGTTTCTTTTTATCCTCTTCGCTTTTCTCCTTTTCAGACTTAAAATAATATTCTTTTTGATTAGGAAGTAATGAAAACAATTCAATATACTCTCTCTCCGCCATATCTTTTCTTTTGTACTCAATGCTACATGAAAACCAAGCGGAGACAGTATACAAGGCATAATTTCCCTGCATGCTGCAGATGAGGAGTCTCTAACAGCCATATCGTTTTTTATAGCTGAACTTGTTGCTACTTCAATTGGCAGCTTTTCTATCCTTGTATTCGTTTCCCCACTTTCACCTAACCATACTGACGCAAAATCATCACTCCTCCTAGCTGTGGGGGCTGTAGATAAGTTATTTACAAGCTGCAACAAAGTTGCTGACAGGGAAGACAAAATATTTAGCTGCCCACACTCACCAGTACTTAACCTGTCTTGCTCTTCCAAAACCTCTGTGTCATTAATTGAAGCTTCTCTTTTCCTGCCAGGACCTGTGTTAGCACCTACAGCGTCCTGCCATTTATAACTCTGTTCTTCACTTCTTCTTTGAAGCGCAGGTGAATTGACCCTTGTCCCCGCCTCCCAGCGGGACGTGCATGGCTTCTGCTCTGCCCTGCTTCTTCTCTCACTGCCTCTCTTCTTCTTGTCTTCTGCCGCCGCTCTTCTTTCTTCAGCCCTACTGGGCACTGATTTTGGGCTATACGGCTTCCTCATCCCTCTTCCTTTACGCTCCATCTTCCTGCCTCTTCCAGCACCGCCTTTATCTCCGCCTTGCTGTACCTTCTTCCATGTCATGTCCTCTTCCCTCACAGACTCCGCTCCGCTGTCCTTCTTGCTGCGCAGGTAAGCTCAGGCACTGTCGAATCCAGGCTTCTCCACCTTCCACCTCAGCCCTCTCAATAAGTTGTCTGAGCAGAGTCTTCATTTCTTGAGGTGAATTGCCGTCCGCTATACAGTATAGCTCTCTTGCCTGAGCTCTGCAGCTTGTGTCATCCCGCAAAGTCTGGCACCAATTCCAGTCAGCACCTATTATTTATAGACCCCAAAGGGGCTTCCAGAAGCTTCTAGCAGCCTCCGAAGCCCCCTACCTATCAGGTATAAGCCCCCCATGAGACCACGCCCTCACCTGCTGTGGTGATCCCATGAGGAAAAGGGGGGCGTTGAAACCTATTTCCCCCTTTTCCCAACAATATATAAAATTTTTGTCATATATTTAGGCCAAAATGTATTTAGCTACATGTCTTTGACAAAAAAATTCTCAATGAGCGTATTTTTATACACTTTAAGACCGGAAGATTTTACCCCTTCCTGATCAGGCCATATTTTGCGATTCGGCACTGTGTTACTTTAACGGACAATTGCGTGGTCATGCGATGCTGTACCCAAATGAAATTTGCATCCTTTTTTCCCCACAAATAGAGCTTTCTTTTGGTTTCATTTGATCACCTGTGCAATTTTTAATTTTTGAAAAAAAGAGCGACAATTTTGAAAAAAAAAAAACAATGCTTTTCACATTCTTATATATAACATTCCCAAAAAAAAAATTTAAAATCCAAATTTTTTAACATTTTAGGCCAATTTGTTTTCTGCTACATATTTTTGGTAAAAAAAATCGCAATAAGCATACTTTGATTGGTTTGCGCAAAAGTTATTGCGTTTACTAACTACGGGTAAGATTTGTCATTTTTATTGTTTTTTTTTACTAGTAATGGTGGTGATCTGCAATTTTTTGCGGGACTGTGACATTGCGGCGGACAGATCGGACCCCTAACTGACATTTTTTACAATTTTTGGGGGGACCAGTGACATTACTACAGTAATCAGTGCTATAAATATACACTGTTACTGTAATAATGACACTGGCAGGGAAGGGGTTAACACTGTTTGTGATCAAGGGGTTAAATGTATGCCTCATGCTTACTGATGTGTGTGGGGGGAGGGGGTTCTGTGACACAGACACAGATAGCCGTTTCAGCTATGCTGAATCCTGTAATCTGTCCCTGCCTGTCACAGAGAAGATCCGCCCGCTTTGTTTACACAAGCGGGCGGATTTCCTCACTCTTTCCCCAACGATCGGGGAAGAGAGACGGTGATCGCCGCCTCTCCTCCTCCGGCCCGACTTCCGCTGTGTCTAAAGAAAGCAGGAGTGAGCCTCCGGCGGCGCGGCACCACCCAGACAGGCAGGAGTCCAGTGACGTAGGTCTACGTCGCTGGACACAGGGCTGCCACTGTGCCGCAGTAGCAGCACATCGAGCAGTCAGAAAGTGGTTAAAGTAACGCAGCGCCGAATCGCAAAAAATGGCCTGGTCATTAAGGGGGCAAATCCTTCTGGCCTAGAAGTGGGTAAACAAGTTTAGAATCTTCACACATTAAATTGCAATATTCACTTCAATTACCCAATCATATGACAACTTAACTCCTGTTTACTTTGAATACCAAATTATGTGCAGATGAAAAAGGTAAACAGGAATTTGCTTTATAAATGATTGGATATTTGAACTGAATGTTCACACAATTTTTTATAGGTTCTCTTTTCTACCCCCTTAGTAAATCAGCCTTTAACCCACACAGGGAGAGCATTGTCTTTAATAGGTTGGCTGACTCTGAATTAAATTGTGAGAAGCAAAAGTAAAGCAAAGCCATCAAGCAAGTTAACACTCCGTGGACATTAAAAATTTCATTTTTTAAATAAAAAGTTATGAAATGAATAAATGCAATTACATATGCAGCGCAGCTAAAATTCCATCCGGTGTCTAGTTTTACATAGATGAATAAAGATAAACTAAAAATGGAAACTTTGGACCACTGCTGATTTGGGGCCCCTCATTATTCCGTTCCTTTTGCTGCAATGCAGAACTAGTAAAAAGAGGTTACAAAAGGACCACTTGACAGTTTACTAAAACAATTGCAGAATTGCAGGGCTACTTTACCATAAACCCTGTGGTGTTAATACTGGGGACAGAAAGACAATTCTCCCTGTTTTAGGGACTGCTTGCACATTCTGCAATTGTATTTTTAAATAGTGGTCCTTTTGTAGCCTCTTTTTACTAGCTCTGCATTACAGCAGGGGAAAGGAAGTATTAGGGGTCCCAAATCAGCAGTGGTCCAAAGTTTACATTTTTTGCTTACTTTTTATTCATCTGTGTAACATTAACTCCTTCATACCTAAGGGTAAAACAAATCTAAATGCTTAAACACAATTTTGCAACTTTGACATGTGTTTGTAAAACTGTACATATCATTACATCTACTTTGTGCATTCAGGTGGATTATACCATGCTTTTTAAAGACAAATTGGGCTGGTAAATGGTAATGGATATATCCTGATTTTGTTATTTTTATTATCACACACCCACACACACCACACACACACACACACACACACATATATATATATTAATCATACATACATATAGGTGTGATAGGAGCGGAACCCCATCCCTGCAAATAATTTCATTAGCGCAGGGATGGCGTTCCGCTACTTTCACACCTATATGTATGTATGTGTATATATACATATATGTGTGTGTGTGTATATATACCTCTATACAGAAATTCAGATGTCATGCCTGCCTCCAAAGACGTCCAAAAAATGCCCAATAAACGCCTGCAACAAAAACGCCCAGGTGTGTTGTTGCATGCGTTTATTGGAGGCAGGCATAACATCTGAACTTCTGTATAGGGGTTTATATACACACACACATATATGTATATATACACATACACACATATAGGTGTGATAGGAGCGGAACCCCATCCCTGCAAATAATTTCATTAGCGCAGGGATGGGGTCCGCTACTTTCACACCTATATTTGTCTATGTGTATATATACATATATGTGTGTGTGTATATATACCCCTACACAGAAGTTCAGATGTCCTGCCTGCCTCCAAAGATGTCCGCAAAAAAAGCCCAATAAACGCCTGAAACAAACACTTTTCCACTCTCTTCCACAGCCCCTGTATTACAGTGCTAGAGATTTGGCGGGGCTATGTTATATACTGGGGGGCGTATTCACTACTGATTGGCCTCTGGACCCCCTAGTCACTCCAATCACATTCCTAGCATCCTCCTGCCCCCTCAATTGGCTTTTACTGATGTTTCTGGTCCAATCACGGGCTTTTAAAGCCCAGTTCCTGTCCCATTGCATTTTGGGCGGTTCTGGTTGCCGAATTCCGAACTTTTTCCACGAAAAGTTTGGAATTCGGCCAAATTTCGAACAGTCGATGTTCGGGTCAAACCAATGGTCGACCCGAACCGTTCGATCATCCCTACTCACAGTTAGATGTGCTCTCTCCTCTCGATGAATCCAAAAAGGATCATGGGAGGGGAGAGCAGGTCTTTTCTGAGCCTGTGTTTACATTACACAGGCTCAGCATAGAATCTGATTGGGCAGGACCGATCAACAGGTCCAGGCCAAAAATCATTGGCCTGGACCTGATGACTGATCGGTTCTGAACCCAATCAGATCATCAGCGGCAGCGGGGCGCGCGGGAGTGCGCCCCAGTGCGTCGGGAGCTAGCGACGTAGTACAACGTCACTTTGCCTGTGCGGGTTGTCTGCCGCAGTAAATAGTCGTGCGGCGGTCGGCAAGTGGTTAAAAGGACACAACGCATTATTTAAGGACTGTTCACTAAGCACTGATCACGTTTGCATCAATTTATGGTTTATATGTGATTACATAGAGCAGGGGTGTCAAACTCAATTTTGTCGTGGGCCGCATCAGCAGTATAGTTGCCCTCAAATGGTCAGTTGTATCCGGGGTGCACTATGTACAGAACAGAACAGAATTCAGGAGTGTATTGTGTACAGAATGCAGAGTTCAGGGGTGCGCTGTGTATAGAATGTGGGGTTTAGGTGTGTGCTACACATAGAGTGCAGCGTTTAGGAGTGCTCTGTGTACAGAATGTGCACTGTGTGCAGAATGCAGGATATAGGGGTGCACTATGTACAGATAGCAGAATTCAGAGGTGTGCTACGTACAGAGTGCAGAGTTTAGGGATGTGTTGTGTACAGAGTGCAGAGTGTAAAACCCCAATCCCAATATCCCCCCCCCCCCAAAGCTTCCTCACATCTCTCTATCCTACTGGCCTGGCTCTAGTATGATCTCCCTGCAAGGTGCGCTGCCTACACTTTCTGTGTAGGTGGCACACCTTGCAGGAAGATCATTCTATCTCTCTGGAAACCTTTCCCGGCTGTGACCCACCATGAACACTTGCAGAGATCTGTTACATCCTGAGCCGCTGAGCAAACCTGTCCATTTTAAACACAGAAGGCTTCTGTGTTTATAAGTGACAGCGGGGAGTAGAAGGTGAGAGCCAGAGGTGGTTGAATGGAGTTCTGCCATGTCTTGGCTGCAAAACTGGGTGTGAGGGCCACATGACAAGGTCTAGGGGGCCGCATTCGGCCCACGGGCCTTGTGTTTGACATATGTGACATAGAACGTATATGACTTGGGTGTAATTGGAGGTTCATTCCATTTGGGCACTATTATTTTAGCACTGGCACTTTAGTAATTATTGCACATCATTTTTTTGCATATGTTGCACTATAATTTATATTTATTTGATTTGTGGTTTTGGAGAATGATATGCATACGGATATATTAGTATTATACTATAGAGCCAAAACCCATTTTTTATACATAGATTTACACTGAGATTTCATGTTTGCTATCATCAAGGGTGTTTTACTTCTATCTATTTTTCAAAACATTTGGATAATATATCGCACTGTGATTTTTGTCTGTTGATTTTTTTCACTGTATGGTGGAGAAAGAGGCACAAGCACTCATCATCAGCAGCAGGCTTCTTTTGGAGACCCACCAGGTATCTTTGTTGTTACATAGAGCCTTTTGCAATTTTGGTGAGTGACTATATAATTTTGAATAAGGACATTCACATTTGACACTTTATGGACTTATTTTGGGTATTATCACCCTAATGTGGGCTGTCATTAGGTGTATTATGAGTTATTTATGAGTGCTGCTTTTTTTAGTGTATATTTTTGTTTGAGGTTGTGTGTTTTTCCTCTTTTGCTAGTGACTATTTATCATATACTTGTGCTGATCTTTATATGACTCTTTCCACCTTGTTATAAAGAGATGACAGTAAACCTTTTGAAGAAGGACACATTGGTTCTGATGACAGTTATCTAAGAGGGAGTTGTGACGGATCACCCTGTCCGTGGATTGTAAGCCCCTTTGCTTCATTCTCCTATGAGTTTGGGATATTGCTTTTTATTTCATTTTTCATCTACCGAACAAGTTGTGGAACTTTGTCAAGGAAGCTGGAATGAAATCTGTAATTCCTAAATGATGTGTATTCCAGCTTTAATGTGAGAGAGACACACAGTCTGTCACTGGCAGCCTTGCCCTATTGTTTGTGTATTGAAATGGAATGTGGATTGTAAAACCCTTTTTCTATTGGATTGTGAATGTCACATCCAGTCCTTAACAAGGTCCACCTGAGCGGTAACCTTGTGGGGGAAAACTGTATATAAGTCTGTTTCTTGTTCAATAAAGTTGAGTTAGTTCACCCTCAATCTAGAGTCCTGTCTCTTATTGGGGAAATATGCTACAAGGAATTGCTATGGTCTTCCATACTCCCTTGGATAATCACTAAGCTATTGTAAGAGCTTGTGTAGAGCTTGTTCCTGCTGCCCTCTCTGGGGAAAGAGAGATTCACCCACAGGAACCTGGAGCCTTGTCGTAGGTACAGGGTTGGTAGGAGACGGCGAGACCCTAACCAAGCTGCGGCGGTTCGTGGGGTCTGAAGTGGTTACGGTGTCTGGTGGAGTGCTTGGAGCTGTCGGGAAGCGCTAGGAGCATCCGTCAACAGAGGTGCCCGGTCGGGGTGTAGGTTTGAGATTTTCTCTCACATCCTGTTTAATCTCCAGGACAGGAAGTTAAGGGAAATCACCATATTAGGACAGCAAAAACTAAAATAAGATTTTGGCTATACATACTTTAAAGAAAACCCATTGACCCATAAAAACCCATATTTATAACTGTAAAAGTACAGAGATGAAAGGAAAACACATAATGCAATTAGTACTGTCTAAAAATCTGATGGCCTCAATAATATTTCTTTCCAAGTCAAACTGAAAGAAACTTCAGTAAAAAAAAAATTAGTTTTAAAGGATGGGGAATGGACAGCACAAGAGTCCTATCTGCTGTGTTCAGTCACACTACTATCACTGCAATATGGCTAGACATAGTAGACAATGGATAGGAAAGTCAGACAATAAATAGTACTAACCCAGAATACCATACTGCTGGACAATGCTAGTGATCTGCTTGACTGGCCACATGGAGATGAAGCTTTCTCAGCATAGCCATTGCGGCTTTCTATTTTGACAAAACCCCCTAAAGCTATTTCATTACATTCTGACAAAGCCCGGTCTTACTCCTATTGTACTCAAAGAAATCTCAAGAACTATTGTTCAACACTAGCGAAAAAAAAAAAAAATCATCCATGAAAATTGCAAGAATGTTTCATCTGCCACGTAGGGATAACAATAAGCAGCGTATGGACCTGCAGACATGGCTGTGTCGGTACAAAAGGTCCTTTCAGGCAACCTTGCTAAGCAAATATTGCAGTTCAAATCTGGACTTTAATAGTGAGTTTTATAATACAATATTAAGATTTTTCTATTTTTTTTTTTTTTAAAGAAACTTCTGATTATGTTAGTGAAAATGCAAAATACTTGTATAAGCTTAGCTAGCCAAACTTTTTTATTTCTAATTAGCAATCAATATACTCATGTGACACAGGAAATGAACAATGTTAGAAAGACATTTCTTAAAACATTTATTCAAGGCAAATATATCACTTCTCAAGCAGGATGACAGAAGGCACAGCAAAAGTGACACAACCAAGGAATCACTTTTACCTGTAAAATTCATGCTGAAATTGCCTAGTAATCATCACCAGCAAGTAATTATCAGTAATCAGGCTTTCGTGTAATTTTGTGACACCTTTGTTGAAAACTGTGTATATGCTGCCTGAAGTCATAAAGATCAGCACTGATCTATTCCTAGATGCTGCAGAAAACAACTCCACATACACTATATTACCAAAAGTATTGGGACGCCTGCCTTTACACGCGCATTAGCTTTAATGGCATCCCAGTCTTAGTTTGTAGGGTACAATATTGAGTTGGCTCACCCTTTGCAGCTATAACAGCTTCAACTCTTCTGGGAAGACTGTCCACAAGGTTTAGGAGTGTGTCTATTGGAATGTTTGACCATTCTTCCAAAAGCGCATTTGTGAAGTCAGGCACTGATGTAGGATGAGAAGTCCTGGCTGGCAGTCTCCGCTGTAATTCATTCCAAAGGTGTTCTTTTGGGTTGAGGTCAGGAGGGGGATTATAGTGTGGAGTTTTTTTTTTTCAGTGGCTGGCTTGATCCCTTTGTTCCAGTGAAGGGAACCTTATAGGGCGTCAGCATACCAAGACATTTTGGACAATTTCATGCTCCCAACTTTGAAGGAATAGTTTGGGGATGGCCCCTTCCTGTTCCAACATGACTGTGCACCAGTGCACAAAGTAAGGTCCATAAAGACATGAATGAGCGAGTTTGGGGTGGAGGAGCTTGACAGTCCTGACCTCAACCCGATAGAACACCTTTGGGATATATTGGAGCGCAGACTTTGAGCCAGGCCTTCTTGTCCAACATCAGTGCCTGGCCTCACAAATGCGCTTCTGGAAGATTGGTCAAACATTCCCATAGACACTCCTAAACCTTGTGGACAGCCTTCCCAGAGGAGTTGAAGCTGTTATAGCTGCAAAGGGTGGGCCAACTCAATATTGTACCATACAAACTGGGATGCCATTAAAGTCCATGTGCGTGTAAAGGCAGGCGTCCCAATACTTTTGGTAATATAGTGTATGTATATAGTGTATGTATATTATACAAACACTGGCAGACTAAACATAGCATTTTAGTTAGCAAGCTGTTGCATGTCAAAGCTCTCTTTTTTTGTTAGGAGGTGCTGTACTATGTGGCTGTGATGGTATATGCTGTTAAAAAATATCACTGGGTCTTGTTGATGTGATATAACTGATAGAAATAATAAAATTGTACATATTCAAAATACATATGAAGATAAAAATGAATAATGATTAATAAAATACCTATTATAAGTAAACATGAGCATGAAATGGGTAAATTAATGAATGAACGTCCAATGCAAATACATAGAAAAAAAAAAAACAATGATCACAATAATTGATTTAAAAAAATATGAATAGAATGAATGAATGATAAACGGTGATAATGATGAAACTCCTTTTCTTTGGTGCTTAAAACAAACGTGAATAAATAAGGCTCAAAAGACAGTGACTGAATAAAAAAGGTGCAAAAGTGCTCAGTCCGGTAACTACAATACAGATAAATGCAAATCTTCAGTGTGGATGACAGCTTTAAGTGTTCAGGCCACTCACCTGATTGCTGTAAGGTAACAGCACAAGATACAATTCCTCAGCTGCGGCTTCTCATAGGGTATAATGTGTCCTCTCTAATCCTCGTCCTCTAACTGATATTCTCCGTGTGGTATATGTAAAAAAAATGTTGGAGGTCTATAGCGTAATCCCGTTTATAAAGGTGTATTTTTATTTGGGGTGCTCACTTTTAAGCAGAGTATGCAATACATTAAATCCACGAGCGCCAAGCTCGTTCTCACATCCCTTCCGGTATTCTGGTGCCTTACGCGTTACATCACAGCATGTGACTTCTTCAGGGGTTGAAGAATATTCCCTTCACCGTAATATTATCATTCATTTTATTCATATTTTATTTAATCAATTATTGTGATCATTGTTTTTATTTTTTTCTATTTATTTGCATTGGACGTTCATTCATTCATTTACACATTTCATGCTCACATTTACTTGTAATATATATCTTATTATTAATTTTTATCTTCATATGTATTTTGAATATATACAATTTCATTATTTCTATCAGTTATATCACATCAATATGACCCAGTGATATTTTTTCACAACATATACCATCACAGCCACATAGTGCAGCACTTCTTTACGCTTTATTTTTTCAAATCGTTTGGGCACACTATATTGGCACTGCTTGCTTTTCTCAGGCCATCACCCCTTCTCCCACTTTGATAGCACAGGAGTCACACACTTTTTATCTCTTTTTTGTTGATGAATTCCCCTTAAAGGATTTTAAGTTGAACATACCTCCTAACTTTTTGAGGTGGAAATGAGATACAAATATTAGCAACCTTATGTAGGCATAGGACACACCCCCTACCCCCCCTCTTAAAAGAGAATTATTAAAAAAAAAAAAGGATACGTTAAACCCACAAGTGCTTTTTTTTTACCACTACTAGTACTACTGACTTTTGACATTTGCAAATGCAACAAATGAGGAAGAGGGACAGAGGCACTTTGTTCCAAATCAGGGACAGTCCCTCTAAATCAGGGACAGTTGGGAGCTATGAATTAAGCATGATAGGCTTTTGCCTATATGTATTACTTTGGGAGGGGAGCCCTAATACCGGCTGTCGATTTATTAGCTGGGTTCCGGTCTGTGTTGAATTTGCTGCTCACATTGGGGCTGATTTTAACAGGAGCTCCAGTCTCCTGAGTAAAAATATTGAAAGTCACCAACTCCAAAAACTGGAGCTTCTGACTTTTAACCACTTGCCGACCGCCGCAAGTACATTTACTGTGGCGGTCAGCCCCGTACAGGCAAAGTGACGTAGTACTACATCGCTAGCCTGTGAGCCTCTAGGGGGTGAGCGTGCGTTCCTGCCCCCGCTTATTCCCTAACAAGTCCGCGCGTGTGATCGGGGGACCCGATGTCTGCCGGTCACTCCCGATCTCCCCATGGAGAGGGAGAAAGGCAGGCGGCTGATGTAAACAAAGCCGCCTGTCATTCTCCCTGATCTAACTGCGGAGATCAAACGATCCTGCTATGTAGGATCGTATGTCTCTGTGGTTACATCACTAGCCACACCCCTTTACAGTAAGAAGCATGCCCCTAGGGACACACTTAACCCCTTGATATCTAATAAAGTTAACCCCTTCCCTGCCAGTGTCATTTTTACAGTAACAGTGCATATTTGTAGCACTGATTACTGTAGTAATGTCACTGGTACCCCCAAAAGTGTCAAAAATGTCAGTCAAGGGTCCAATCTGTCTGCCGCAATGTCGCAGTCCCTAAAAAAAAAAAAAACGCAGATCGCCGCCATTACTCGTTAAAAAAATCAATAAAAATGACAAAAATCTTTCCCTTAGTTAGTAAACGCAATAACTTTTGCGCAAACCAATCAAAATATGCTTATTGCGATTTTTTTACCAAAATATGTAGCAGAAAAAAAAATTGCCTAAAATGTTAAAACATTTTGATTTTTAAATTTTTTTTTTTTTGGGAATTTCATATAAAAAAATTTGAAAAATATTGTTATTTTTTTCAAAATTTACGCTCTTTTTTTGTTTATAGCACAAAAAGTAAAAATCGCACAGGTGTTCAAATACCACCAAAAGAAAGCTCTGTTTGTGGGAAAAAAAAGGACGTCAATTTAATTTGGGTACAGCATCGCACAACCGCGCAATTGTTCGTTAAAGTCACGCAGTGCCGAATCGCAGTATAGGGCCTGGTCAGGAAAGGGGTAAAATCTTCCGGGGCTTAAGTGATTAATAAACAGCCACTCACCTGTTCCATGTTGCAGCACTTGGCTCGGCCCAGCTGTTTTCATCCTGGATGTCTCTCTCCCTGGTGTTGACATCTTTATTTTGGGCACCCTGCTCTGACAACTTGCAGCTTCACAGCTGGTTGCTCCCTGCGCATGTGAAAGCAGTGCTGCACACTGCGAATGGCTCTGTAGTCTTCTGGGACTTGTCATGTGTCCCAGAAAAAAAAGCAAGGGAGGGGGGAAGGAGAACTTCCGCTTCTGATTACTTGGGCAGTCGGAGCAGAAGTGTGAGCAGGTACCTGTCAAAATCGGATACCCTCTCCCCCCACCTCCCCAAAAGCTCCATTTAATAAACAGGAATGGGGGATGAGGCCTACTTCCCCATTGGGGTGCAGCTCCACTTTAGGTTCTGGGGATAATGAGTTCAACTGCACCTGAAAGTGCACAGTCTATTTGCCTTTAGAAAATCCACTCCAATGGCTACAGTATAAACAAAGTATGCAACCAGTATTTTCAGGCTTGGTTTGCACTTATTTGGAGCCCTGACAGCGGCTTTAATATGCATCCTTGATGCAAATGTATGCGCTCGCATAGGCTACAGAATATATACGTGCAATATACTAACAAGGGCGCTTTGCTATAGAATGTACATTCAAGTGTTTAAATGTTTGCCAGCTAAGCAATGGCAGGTCTAAAAATGTGAATTTATCTCAAGCTTTTAGATCTTTCTGAGCAGCATTATAATTTTTAATGAACATGCCATGGGCAATACCCATTTAATTAATTACTTCTTAGCTAACTTCAGTCACTCATAATTAATTTCTTCATTACCTTCTTTCATGTTATTATTATGTTTTACAATTTTTTATTTTGTTTACCATTTATGTTATGTTCAATTACCTGTGTTTTTCCTCATGGAAAAAGTAGAAAGTATTTAGTTGACCTGCTGCCCCAGCCCCGGTACATCAATACTAACTGCTACATCCAACTGACCAATGTTTTTCTGCACAATAGGTAACAGTGATTCAAAAAAACATTGTTTTAAACAGCAAAACCTGGATGTGGCCTAAGGTGTGGCCTGTTTTTGGGAGTGACTTAAGGCACCAGATTTCCTGTGCCCATAGGCTCCTAAAATGTAAATCTTGTATTCTCATGTTTAGAAAAGAATGTTCTAATATAAATAATAATAAATACTATGAGAAATATATGGAACAGTAAGCAAGTAAAATGTAGGTTAGGGCAATGTTTTGGTAACTCACAATATGTACTAAAAGCAAATTCCAGTTTCCTTATAATCATACAGTGTAATTCCATGCAAACACATAAAGAGTACTTGTAGCATTACCCCTGAAGAAGCCGCTTAATAATTTGGGTTCTCTGTTCTGCACCTCGACCCCAAGAACAACCTCAGCCCCTCTGACACACTTGGTTGAGGGAAAGTTACTGCAAGTACTTGTAAGAACTTGTATTGATGCAGGTTAGAATGGTGGTTTGAGCATAAGTAAATACACAAAAGGCAGGTACAGATAGTATAATCACTATGCCAAGGTAAATTAGAATAGAGTTCCGTACCGCTAAACTGAAGTCAACACATAAATCAAAAAAGTCAGCAATAAACAGTGCATATAAGCATTAACTGCAATGTGAATAATAATATTACAACTAGTCTAGAGGAGAATCACTCGGAAAATGGCTACGATATGGTGCAATGTCCCCTGAGTGGTACCTCTTGGCATAAGTAATAGGTACAGTCAGGCCTTTTTTTCTCATACAATAGGTGCAGGAACTCAGCCACGACCCTCCATAACCCCCCTCCCACACACACACACACACCCTCCAAACCATAGTACAGTACATAGTAAGTACAGAGTGCAGAGTTTAGGTGGAGTTACACACAAAGTGCAGAGTTCAGGGTTGCACTACATGCAGAGTTTGGGGCTGCACTACGTACATAGTGCAGAGTTAAAGGGTGCGCTGCATACAGAGTGCAGAATTCAGGGGTGCACTGCACACAGAATGCAGAGATCAGCCTTCTTCTACAGCTGCTTACCTCTGCATACCCCATCCACATCTCACTTTCACACCTCTTCTTCTGCAGTACCTCCCCATACACTGTAGGTGGCTCTGCCCCTTTCACTTGCAGGGAGATCTTCCAGTGGGTGTGTCGGCATCCACACTGCATCACCCTTGTCCCGATTCTGCACTCAGTGGGAGCCACTCAGGAGACAAGCTGTCATTTGTAGACACAGAAGCCGGACTTCTGTGTTTACAAGTGATAGTGATAAGCAGGGAGCAGAGAGCCTGAGTCAGAGGTGGTGGAACTGAGTTCCACCAAGTTCCAGCTGAAAAAAAGCCCTGGGTACAGTAAAGGTCTTTGTGTAGCAGCTCTAAAGTGACTGTAGTCCTAACTCTAAAGTCCGGCTAGCACTGGGGCCAGTTGTACCATTGTTGCACAGGAGAATACTCTGAGTCATAAGCGCAGGCAGCAAAAAGGCTACTAGATGGCTGTATGGTCAGTTCCTATAGGCATCAGTCTCTCTAGCAGCAGATTTTAAACCTCCAAAGCCGCAGCTCACCAGTCCCAGTGATATTGTAGCTTACCATCCAGTCACACACAGCAATTAGTCCACTCTCTGCTTTGCACCCAGATGGCTGTAGACCCATCTGGACTTAGCACTCCAGGTCCTGATTAGGCCGTCATAATGCAGCAGTGGTGGTGCACACTGGACAGCGATGTGCACTCTCCGGGGTCCCTTATTGCAAGAGGAAGCTGTGTCCTGTACAGCTTGAGAAAATTAAGCTCTTTCCCCTTCTCCTGGCAATCTCCCTGTGGGAAGCTTCTGAATACAGTGGAGTCTCCCTTTTCTGGACTACAGTGCCCACGGTGCAGTGCTGCCTGACTGCAGTGTTTCTCTCATGCTCCATTCTTAGCCAAGCACCAGGCCACATACCATTTTTGGGTTAATCTCCCAGAAACATTTGATAACTTTTTTGCTGAGCCAATAGTGAGGTCACTACATCTGAGACACAAGCTCCATCCATCTGCTAGAGTCCATAAACACAGACAACCACATGGATACCATATTCATGGAATTTCACATATTTCAAATCTGTTCAATGTAATTTACATATAGACAAAATAATAAATATATAAATAATAAATATATAAAAGCAAACTGCCTCTCAATACATGCTTTGCTGTAAGCTATCATCAAAACAAAATGGTGTAGCACTAGATTATGAATAAAGAAAACACCCTTAATAAATCAATATAAGATGTTAACATGAACAGTCCATAAATGAACACTTAAAAGGTCCATTCAAAGGTAATCTAGCAGTAGATTTCATGTTTCACTCACTGGGTGTTCTTCAGGATTTATGATGCTATAACAGTCTAATGTTTGAAATTATATAACTTTAACTCTGGTCATTTAGGGTTGCTTCATCTGGTTACCATTAAAGACATAAAACATAAAGTTTCAACTACTGCAAAAATGTACATTTAAAAAAGTATTGAAGTGCTGTTTGTGACCAGCATATTTGTTTGATGGAGCAGGGAAGGGTTAGAACTTCTGTCAAGTTTTTATTGCTCACTGTGAATCTATTGGGAAGATTTCTACTTATGTTTTGTTTCTGGTATACCAGTACAAAAAGTGAGAGAGTTGGGTCACTTGGAAAGAAACCAACAGCAATAAAAACTTAACTTAATGTCTAACCTTTTCTCTGCTCTACTAATTTAAAGTTTTTTGTCAATGTCTCTGTCCCCATTGGAGAGATTTGAAAGTGATACACACAGCAATTAAAACCTAACCCTTTCACACTCTGTCCAGGCAAATGTTTTGGCTGCAGCTGTTCTGTGAAAGTGGCTGTGAGGCATAATGATGACTAACAGAACCGAAGAAAAGATTTTTTATATATAAAATTTATTTTATTGGAGTTTTGTAAAAAAAAAGGTTGGCGTTGTAGATAATTAATACCAAATAATATTATTATTTGTTATTATTTTTATTTTACATCTTTTTTTTTATTTTGGAGGTTTACATGTACAAAACCAATAAAACTTACAACAAAATAAAAAAAAAAAAATAAACAAAAACAAAATGGAGAAAACAGTTAACAAACAAAAACATTTGTGTACTACCCATACAGAGTTATATGCTGGAGGGTACAACCAGCACAATTATGAATGTGGTGTGACTTCTTAAAGCAGTAGTAAACCGCTAAAAAAAAAAACACAATAGCATCGCATACTAGCACATTATAAAATACTTTTTAGAATGAAGCCCCCACAGCAGCACCCGGTCATCGCTGAGGGAGCTGACATGTTCCCTCAGCATTTCTTCCTGATTTGCGGGCTGTGATTGGCCGGAGCCGCAAAGACGTCACTGCTGTGCATGCACGAGAGAGTCCTCTGTTCTGGCAAGAAGCTCTGAAGTTCTGGCACGATACGCCGGACCTTCAGAGCGCAAGCGCCGCTGATGTCAGCGGCTGCATGCAGGGTGCATATCTCCTAAACCATGCAGGTTTAGGAGATTTTCATTTTATAATAAGGCTTACCTGTAGGTAAAA
This sequence comes from Pelophylax lessonae, assembly GCF_965119305.1. Taxonomy (NCBI): domain Eukaryota; kingdom Metazoa; phylum Chordata; class Amphibia; order Anura; family Ranidae; genus Pelophylax; species Pelophylax lessonae. The sequence goes on along the minus strand of NC_138771.1, from coordinate 68,113,249 downwards.
ATCACCAAGCAGGGTATACAATCGCTTTAAATTGCAACTTACAATTGTCAACACATGACATTAGGAGAAAAAAACATAGTTTGTATCACCATAGATGACCCTGTTAATAGTAAACACCAAGAGAACATCAAAACATTAGCAGATCAACTAATTAAGAGGAAGCAGTAGTGGGGTCTGCTAACCATCTGGACCATACTTTGTCATACTTGGTAGGACAACCACGGTTAGTGTACGTGTCTTTATAAAGTGGGAGATTGTTATTTATTAACTGTTTCCAAAAGGGGATGGAAGGAGGAGCCCTTTTTTCCAATTTAAGGAAATGGCCCTTTTGGCATGAAAAAGGAGGAGACTGACCAAGGTTTTCCCCGCCTTAGTAGGGATAATATTGTCAACTAGAACCAATAAGCAAACTTTGATAGCGAAGGGAACTGTGGACAATGTAAATGTATTAACAATGTTCATCACCTCTGTCCAGAACCCAGCGGCAGCGGGACAGCTCCAGAAGATATAGGTGATATCACCCGGAGATTGGTCCCATCTTCAGCACTCCGAGTGGGATGGATTCATCTTGTGGTCCCTGGAGGGAGTAAAACAATGCACTATTTTAAATTGGATCAGTCTCTCACACACGGAAACCAGTATCTGGAATGGGAGATCCCAGATATTATCTCAATCGTCATTATCCAGATGCTGGATATTCTGCTGCCACTGGGCCCTAGGGATCCCAAGGGAGATAGAGAAACTGAGGACAAATTGGGGAAGATGTGAGAGATGTTTTTTTTTGGCACAATCTGTCCTGAGTACCCCCGTTCAAGCTCTGATTTTTTCAGCTGAAGGGAGGTCTGTTGCATTTGGCTAATGAAGGCATGGGAGAGTTGCAAATAGCAGAAGTGGTGTGTGGGGGGTACATTTACATCAGTGGAGGGGTGTGCAAAGGTTTATAGAGAACCATAAGCCACTATGATCGGTGCTGCGGTGTGTGACTCTGATGTAGGCTCTTTACCATGTGACCAGCTGTGTCCAATCACAGCTGGTCACATAGTAAATAGGAAGAGCCGTTGATCGGCTTTCCTCAGTTCGTGCCTGACAGGCACGAGTAGAGGAGAGCCAATCTGCGGCTCTCCTGACAGGGGGGGTCTGTGCTGGTAATCAGAGCATTATATATATATAATATATATATATATATATATATATATATATATATATATATATAGATTTTAGATTACCAGTGCAGACCCTTGGGGGGTTGCCACTAGAGCCACCAGGGATGTCCACCCATGGCCACCAGGGATGCCCACTCATGACCACCAGGGATGCCCACCATGGCCACAAGGGATGGCAATCGGGGCTCAGGGAGCCTGCCAGTGGTGCCCTCCCCATCAGTGCTTCCCACCATTGCCACCTATCAGTGATGCCCACCAGTGCCCATCATTGCCATCTATCAGTGCTGCCCACCAGTGCCCATTATTGCCCACCAGTGCTGCCTATCAGTGCCCATCAGTGTCACCTATCACTGCCCACCAATGCTGCATATCAGTGCTACCTATCAGTGCCACATATCAGTGCTACCTATCAGTGCCCATCAGTGCTGCATATTAGTGGCACCCCATCAGTGCCTCCTCATCAGTGCCTGTCAGTGCGGCCTCATCAGTGCTCATCAGTTCAGGAAAAAACATATCTATTTACAAAATGTTATAACATAGACAAAAAACTTTTTAAACTTGTGTAGCAAAAAAGAAAAAAACCTTGCGGTGATGAAATACCACCAAAAGAAAGCTCTATTTGTGGGAAAAAATGACATAAATTTGGTTTAGGTACAGTGTTGCATGACCGCGCAATTGTCATTCAAAATGCAACAGCGCTAAAAGCTGAAAATTGGCCTGGGAGGGAAGGGGGTGTAACTGCCCTGTTTTGAAGTGGTTAAGAACAGAATGAGTTGCTGTTGAGGCATCTTCAAGCCACGCTGCCCAGACATTCATGAATTTCTTTGTACAACCCCTGTTCTTGAATGTGTCAGATTGTAATTTACCATTTATTTCCCAGAATGAGATGGAGCGTGGGTCTGATTTTTTTCCAGCGCATACCTATAGCTATCCTGGTATCCAAATAAAGATTTAATTCATCATAAATATTGAATAAAAAATGTGCTATATTATTGCTTTGTGATATATGTTTTCCCTTTTTGTACAGATTTACATTTACAGCATCTGTAATAACGTATATTACAACTTATAAAATATCATCACTTTCTTTAAAGCAAATGATGCAGTGATTGTAATTTCAATTTACCACCAATTTCAATCCATCACTTGTCCTTTCAGTTGCACATAATGTTTGTTTTATTCTTCAAGTTCCCAGGAGGCCAGAAACTCAGAGCATTCCACCTATATTGGCTATCAGGTAAGTCAACGTTTTGTTCTGCCTCCTGCCAGATACCATACCTCATCATTGGCCTTCCACTATAATATGAAGCCACCATCTCCAATTCATGAAGGATGAAAGAAGAGAGGTGGCAAGACAAAGTGCCATCTTCCTATAATAACACAATGTTTGTATGATAGAGTGCCCCAGGGTTTGAGGTCCCTTAAAGCCCCGTACACACGATAAGAAATTCAGCCGGGAAATTTCGTGTGCAGGCTATATAATTTTTGTCGTCCGTCAACACACATCTGATTCTCGCATCATTAGTACAGATTTTGACGGGGAAAAACCTTATGAGCAAGACTAGGCATGCTCAGAGATGAAAAAACACATAGAAAACAATCCAACACATGACATCACTTCTAAAATAGAATTCTGTCGTACGGGAAAATTCGTGTGCAGTCTAGAGCACATTCCAACCAACAGACAGCACTCTAGACAAAAGACGGATGACTGGTCGGCGGAAATTTGTTGCGTGTGTACGGGGCTTAAGTGCTCTGGAAAGCAGAAGCTGTTTTAAAAGCAAATGAAGATTTTTTTTTTATAAGTTTAATAACATTACAATCAGTATAGGTACAGTTCAAAACTGATTTCTGGGCAAGCAGGTCTCCCCTACAAACTTTAACCACTTAAGCCCCGGAAGATTTTACCCCCTTCCTGACCAGGGTTTTTTTTGCGATTTTTTACTGCGTGATTTTAACGGACGATTGCGCAGTCGTGCGACGCTGTACCTAAACAAATTTCACGTCCTTTTTTTCCCACAAACAGAGCTTTCTTTTGGTGGTATTTGATCACCTGTGCGATTTTTTGATCATGCGCTATAAACAAAAAAAGAGCATAAATTTTGCAAAAATAACAATATTTTTCACTTTTTTTTATATGAAATTCCCCCCCAAAAAAATGTAAAAATCTAAATTTTTTAACATTTTCGGCCAATTTGTTTTATGCTACATATGTTTGGTAAAAAAATCGCAAAAAGCGTATTTTGATTGGTTTGCGCAAAAGTTATCGCGTTTACTAACAAAGGGAAAGATTTTTGTCATTTTTGGTGTTCTTTTTTTTTAACGAGTAATGGCGGCGATCTGCGATTTTTTTTTGCGGGACTGCGACATTGCGGCAGACAGATCGGGCCCTTGACTGACATTTTTGACACTTTTGGGGTTACCAGTGACATTACTGCAGTAATCAGTGCTATATATATGCACCGTTACTGTAAAAATGACACTGGCAGGGAAGGGGTTAACTGTATTGGAGAGGGAGGGGTTAAGTGTGTCCTAGGGGTGTGTTTCTAGCTGTGATGGGACATGTCTCCTATTGTAAAAACAGAGATCAACGGTTCTACATAGTAGAACCGTCTGATCTCCATTTTTACACAGGGGGGAATGACAGGCGGCTTGTTTACATAAGCCTTTCTCCCGCTCTACCGACGATCATAATGTGACCGGCGGACATCGCCCGCTATTGGCTCAAAAGCTGGTCACAGGCTAGCGACGTAGATCTACGTCACTCTGCCTAGCCGGGGCTGACTGCCGCGGTAAATATACTGTGCGCAGTCGGCAAACGGTTAACTTCACCAACCCAGTCTAACTGGTTGCTTGTTTAAAAATAAAATAATCTACCTAAAAGCCCCTTTCGATTACATTCATGGTCATGTGACACAGTCATCCTGAATCTTCTAAATTGCATAGGTGGCGGGTCCTTTTTTTAAGAGCCAACATCAATACATGGGTGAGGTGGAAAATTTCCTTTGGGTTTCTAGTGGTTGCGTCCTCACAGAACCTTTTGTTAGATCATGGGTCTTTACCTCCAGGAGAGGTACCAGAGAGGAACATGTAATGGCGGATTCAAGTAAGCAAAACAAGGTGTTTGAGAGTTTTTTTTATAGCGTGAATGATTTGGAGAGAGATGGGTGGCACAGCATTTCTCTGGAGAGGGACTTTAAGCTATGAACACACTGGATATCTCACTAAAGCCCTGGAACAGTACATTTTCTTACCATAGACTGTGGCTTATGAAAAAAAAAAAATTAAGGAATATGTGAAAAAGGCCTTTTTTTTAAAAAATGTCATAAATTGTGGTCCCAGCATTCTTGGTACATCTTGCCTTACAATTTATCTACAGTATATAATTCATTGTATGGAAATGTATTTCTACTCTTGGAGACAGACATTCCAAAACATATTGCCCAAAGGCTAAATATACTAAGTGGATGTTATGTCAGTTTAATGTATGGGGGAGAATTGAAGCCCCAAGCTGTCTAACAAATGGAAGCTGCTTAAGCACTGTCTGCTCTACTAAAAGTAGACTGTCAGAGTGAGGGATGGTGGCTGATTCCTTGTTGAGAAAGGATCAGTTTTCAAGTTCTTTCACTGAACCATCTATGCCCTATTAAGGAGGAAATACCTAAGGGGGAAGATATCAATGTGGCATTCATCACACATTCGCTGCAAATTCACTGTACATGTGTGGCATTATTCACCATGTTGATACAACACATTCACCAGGCAAATTCCTTGGTGCATTTTCTAGATCAAGCAACACGCTTTATCATTTAGGAAATGAAAAATAGTCTCTGTGGCATTATTCCAGTGTGTATGACATTTACAAACTTCACTTAGCACATTTGCCATTCAGAAGTGGTGCATTAAACTACATAATCTATAGTACTAGCATTTTCTGCACACACAGGACGTGGAGTGCAGGAGAAGAGACTGAAAACTCGGGAAGTGAAGTTACTGATTTCTTGCACATAAAAAGTGGGAAGTAAGTCCGGTTATATGTCCTCCCTACTACACACTGCCCACTCACTTGTGTAGCACTATTGAGATCAGCCCACCAGCACACATTGCCTAATTCGCACTACCCAGATCACCAAGCAATGAGCTTTGCCACCCTACCCCAGTACACATACAAATAGCTCATACTCCCGTATCCATGTCAGTAGTGTGATCTGCCACAGTATATGTAAACCAATGCTGTCATCCTTCCCCTTACATAAACTAATTCTTTCTTACTTTACCAAAAAAAAAAAAGTGATGCCCATCTAATATCATTTACTAGAAAATGACACAAGCCCTTCTGATGTCATTAACTTTGGTTACTTCATCATGTTTTACTGTGTATCTAAGGCCCTGTGCTGTGACCTGCGTTTTACCACACTGGATGAACATGGGTCACCTGTGGGACACACAGAAGACAATTGTTTTCTATTCATCCTGTTTGCACTGCAATGCATCCCTAAGGTGCAGCGCAATGAGCTACAATAAAATTCAGACATGTTGCATTTTATTGCAGCGCACAGGAAGGGATCACATGTCATGGTACAGCAGCGCAATGCACTGTGCTGCAGTGCAGTGACATGAATGAAGTGTCACTTTGTGCACTTCAGATAAAGCACATACAAAAAAAGGGAGCGTTTGATGCACTGAAATGTGCATCGCACCACCCCCCTACTGCCACCTTACTGCAACAGAGAGCTGCCCGCACATGAAATCACTGTAGTTTAGTGTGCATGCAGTGTGAATGGGCCCTAACTGTGATTAACACATATCTGATACACACAGTGCCTCAAACCTTTCTATTACCATCAGTGCCTAAGGTATTACATGACATACAGTGCAACAGTGTACAGTGTCACTATTACATGCAGTGCTTCATACATCTGTATTATCCGAAGTGTCACATACCTCTGTCTTACCAGAGCACTGTCTTACTAATACTAACAATCTCACACGACAACCTACTAACAGCCTTAGATCTCATTCACACTGAGCGCTTATCTCCTGTATGTCAAATCCAAATGTACCCAGGAGGGAGTGGTGCAGTATCTGGCACTGCTCCCAGATACCTGTAATAATCTATGACAGGCTGAAATATGCAGTGACTGAACATAGCTAGACTTTCTACCAAGGCCTGCCATTAGAAATCACAGGCCCCGTCCAGCCTACCCGACAGGGCCCCCTGAATTACAAAGATGTCAATTTTTTAAAATAAATTTTAGATTTTTTTAAAAATTAGTTTTATTTGTTTTTTTTAAATGTTTTAAATGTTTTTTTACAATCATTTTTTATACTGCTGTTGGGTGTGTGTGGGGGGTTGTTTGGATGAAATATCAGGGGTCTAAACAGACCGCTAACATCTCAATTTTGAGACAGAGAAAGGAATTGAGGACGCAGATTCTTCAATTCCTTTCTCTGTAGCCTCTTTAGTAACAGAGTTTACTATGCTCAGTTATGAATGGACACAAGAATGGTCCGCATCCATCACTCACTGTGTTCAATTCAGAAAAAAGAAGGGGCTGGTAAATTACATTTACTGGCCCCTTCCCCCACTCTCCATCCGCCAGTGTGCCTGCAGCAGCCGGCGGGAGAGAGAAAATGGTAGCGCTGTGGGGGGGATGAGGGGCGCAGAGATGCACAGGGGGACTAAGATGTGGGCAGCACAGGGAGTGAGATCAGTGCAGTGGGACGGGAGGACAATTACAGAGCAATGCACTGTGTCTGTGTCTCTCCCTCCAGCAGCTGAAAGCTGGCAGGAGGGAGAGGGGAAGTAAATAGCTATCAGCTGATGGAGGGAGAGATGGAGACACAGTGCATTTTTCTGTAATTGTCCTCACATCCCCTGCTGTACATGCCCCTCTGTGTGCCCAGGCCCCCTACAGAAGGCCCGGTAGTACACCCCTATAAACAGCCCTGTCTGTACCAAATAGTTTTCATGTTCAGGCTCTTAAGCATCCAGGGATATATGCTCAGACCACACGTTTTCTGGGTTCTGGGCTTATATCCCTGAATGCATATAGCACTAAGTGCAAGTACCACTCAATACAGAGTCCAACCGTTGTGAATTTCAGCCTGTCGTAGACTGAGACAGACTGCTAACAGTGGGGCTGGCCCCCTCAACTTTTCTTTCTGGGCGCACAAAAATGCCAGGATTTGACACAGAGGGGCTAAATGCCAAGTGTTCATATAGCTATAAACAGAAAAATACATAATATGTTCACACACAAAAATGCCCGTGAGTCGAATATAAAGTATCACGTATGTGAATGCCACTGTCCCAAACCAAGCAGCATATGAAAATCATGTGGTACAATAACTAACAACATTTTACGATTATATCTGATGTTATCCCAACACATTACTTCTGGTGTACAGTATCTTTATACTAACTCTATTCATTTTTCAGCTATATATTGATTGCATCACTGATTTGTGTTTATTACAGCTACTGTATACATTGGGTGGAAGATACTATGTATAATTCAGTAACCAGAAGATGGCAATTTTTGATATACTCTGACCCAAGTGTAGGACACTTACAAGTTTTACACAATTTATTGCTGGATTGCACCCAGTATGGTACTTGCAATCTTAAATACAGTGTAAGACTATAACTGATCCTAACACATTGTTGCATCAAGAGGAAAAGCTTTCTTCCTAACTGGAAAACAAAGATCCATTTGCATAAGTACAGACTCGAGTTATTTACCACGGCATCTAGGAGCTATTTCAACAATAAAAGCACCATTGCCTAAATTTTCTAATGTTACTTTAAATAAGTATCATTGTACTGTGTAACAGGTGATCAAATTAGTGAAATATTGTGTTTTCATACAGAATTAAACAATTTTTTATTTTACTGGGAGCACTTTACTTTAATGTGTTTAAAAAAAAAAAAAAAAATGTTCACCTAATTGTGGTCTACTCTTCCATAAAAATGATATTATTTTCATAGTGTGAAGGAGTTGGAACTTGGTATTTTAGTGATATACTAAGAGATTTTGTTGTTACAGACTATTTGATATTTGTTCTTTTAAAAGATTCCCTTTTTGTGTGTGAATTAAAACAAACTCTATCTGTGACGGGAGTCACTTTGGGTGGGGGGCTTGTGGAACCCAGCTTACCTTACAGAGGTCGGGAAACTCCTTGTCCAGCTCCCCCATGCCCTCCTATGTGTAAGTCACCCTGTGTCTATTAGGGACACAGGGTGACCAAGAACCCCAGTTAGGTCTGTCCTAACCAGACTCACAGTACAACCACATGGGACTCAGCACTTCGTTTTACCCCGGTTATCCTGGGTTCTATATGTGTGGTTTGTGTTGAAAGAATGAAGGGGCTCTTTAACTTAGGACAGTAATATTTATGAACAAGAAATATATGAAGATAAATAATTCCACCTTTTAGACTGCTACAATATTGTATGAGTGTCTCAGACCATTGCTAGATAGTTTGAGGTGGGATGGGGGTTTTATTTGTTTAAGTGCCTGCATCCCATTGTTCTATTGTTTCTGTCTGCCTTGGGAGCAAACTTTTATTGGATGTATAGGTGTATGTGGATTATCTTCTAGGGGGGAGGGGGGATTTCTCCTGCAGCCCTTCATAAAGGCTGTCTGTGTGTCATGTTACTGAATGTAGTTTACCCTGCCCTTTGTCATTATGCAAAGAGGGGGGGATTGTCCCCTGAGTGTCTATTTGTGCCTGTGTTTGAATAATCAGTCCTATGCTTTTTACCACCCTACACTGATGCCTCGACAAGTGACTGGGTGGGCTAAGGGATCTTGGATCGTGCTGGTACCAAGCAAGGGAAGCTTTTATGGCAGACATACTCTTCTTGAGTACAGGGGTCCGTCACAATAGCCAAATATAATTTTGTTTGCATTTTATCATTGGATTGCGTTGAAAAAAAAAAAAACATTTTAAAAGACAATTATTGCTAAAAGGAAACACCGGGCTTAATTTTCTAAAACTGGAGAGTGCAAAATCTGGAGCAGTTCTGCACAGAAAACAATCAGCTATTTTTTTTTTTTTTTGTCAAAGCCTAATTGAACAAGAGGCAGAAAATCAACCCCTTGGCCTGTCCTAAAAAAAAAATGTATTCAGCTGTAAGTAGCATTAAAATAGTTGGCACAATATGCCCAAAGCTAAAATGTAAAAATTGCATGGGTCCATAGGAGTAAAAAGATGCCATCCAGTCATCCTTATTTAAGTTAAACAGCATTTGTCATCAGGCTGAATATGCCTAGATTTGCCTTATAAATAAGTCAGACTGAGTGATAAATCAGAATATACTGCATTCTGTGATATTTATAATATTCACTCGCAAAACAGAGCTGACAGGTTTGTCGAGTGCCCTGTAACGCTCCATAGATTTTGTGCACTTTGCATTTTGTGCTCATGTATAATCCAACTGTCCTATAAAGTATGTGTCCATCTTTACATTGACCATAGTGTAAAATTGATAAGGCTGTGATTGGCTCAGACCCTCCCTCTTTCAACTCATATAAAGACATACAGTATCCCATAAAAGTGAGTACATCCCTAACATTTTTGTAAATATGTACTAAAGAAATTACACTTTGCTACAATGTAAAGTGGTAAGTGCACAGCTTGTATTGTATAACAGTGCAAATTTGCTGTCCACTCAAAATAACTCAACAAACAGCCATTAATGTCTAAACTGCCAGCAAAAAAAGTGAGTACATCCCTGAGTAAATGTGTCCAAATTGGGCCCAAAGTGTCAATATTTTGTGTGGCCACCATTATTTTCCAGCACTGCCTTAATGCTCTTGGGCATGGAGTTCACCAGAGCTTCACAGGTTGCCACTAGAGTCCTCCTTCACTTCTCCATGATGACATCATAGAGCTGGTGGATGTTGGAGACCTTGCACTCCTCCACCTTCCGTTTGAGGATGCCCCACAGATGCTCAATAGGGTTTAGATCTGGAGACATGCTTGGCCAGGCCATCACCTTTACCCAGTGGTGGGATTCAAAAATTTTAGTAACCAGTTCAGACTTTCCCAGCAGAATGACCAGCGTGCCCCCTTTCAATGCACAGTGACCAGCGTGCCCCCTTTCAATGCACAGTGACCAGTGTGCCCCCTTTTTAATGCAGAATGACCAGCGTGCCCCCTTTCAATGCACAGTGACCAGCGTGCCCCCCTTTCAATGCAGAGAGACCAGCATGCCCCCTTTCAATGTACAGTGACCAGCATGCCCCACTTTCAATGCACAGTGACCAGCGTGCCCCCCTTTCAATGCACAGTGACCAGCGTGCCCCCCTTTCAATGCAGAGAGACCAGCGTGCCCCCTTTCAATGCAGAGAAACCAGCGTGCCCCCTTTCAATGCACAGTGACCAGCATGCCCCACTTTCAATGCACAGTGACCAGCATGCCCCCCTTTCAATGCAGAGAGACCAGCGGGCCCCACCTTTCAATGCACAGTGACCACAGCATTGCCCCCAATCATTGCAGAGTGCCACAGCATTGCCCCCAATCATTGCAAAGTGCCCGCATCATTGTCCCCAATCATTACAGAGTGCCCACAGCATTGCCCCCAATCATTGCAGAGTGCCACCGCATTGCCCCCAATCATTGCAAAGTGCCCACAGCATTGCCCCCAATCATTGCAGAGTGCCACAGCATTGCCCCCAATGATCATTGCAGAGTGCCACAGAATTTCCCCCAATCATTGCAGAGTGCCCACAGCATTGCCACCAATAATTGCAGAGTGCCCACAGCATTGCCCCAATCATTGAAGAGTGCCCACAGCATTGCCCCCAATCATTGCAAAGTGCCCACAGCATTGCCCCAATCATTGCAGAGTGCCCACAGCATTGTGCCCAATCATTGCAGAGTGCCCACAGCATTGCCCCCAATCATTGCAGAGTGCCCACAGCATTGCCCCCAATCATTGCAGAGTGCCCACAGCATTGCTCCCAATCATTGCAGAGTGCCACAGTATTGCCCCCAATGATCATTGCAGAGTGCCACAGCATTGCCCCCAATGATCATTGCATAGAGCCACAGCATTGCCCCCAATGATCATTGCAGAGCGCCACAGCATTGCCCCCAATGATCATTGCAGAGTGTCACAGCATTGCCCCCAATAATTGCATAACGCCACAGCATTGCCCCCAATAATTGCAGAGCGCCACAGCATTGCCCCCAATCATTGCAGTGCACCACAGCATTGCCCCCAATGATCATTGCAGAGTGCCCACAGCATTGCCCGGAATCATTGCAGAGTGCCAGCGTTCCCCCCCGCGAGACCCGTTTACTTACCTCACGGACAGTCATCACGGCAGCTTCTCTTCAGTCCCGGCTCCCCGCGTCTCCTCAGTCCTCCCGCCTCCTCGGCCAATGGCACGGCATTTGCCTTTTGGCCAATCAGGAAGCGGGAGGACCCGCTCCCTGATTGGCCAGGAGGAGGATCCTTGTGACAATAGCGAATTTTCATTCGCTATTGTCACAGAATGGGCAGGCTCGGCCTCGGGGCGCACTGCTCTGCTGCTTACCGGCCGCCAGCTTAGAGGGATCAGCCGGTTCTGCGAACTTGCAGAAAGTTTGCAACCAGTTCCATAGAACCGGTGCGAACCGGCTGAATCCCACCACTGCCTTTACCCACATCTTCTTTAGCAAGGCAGTGGTCATCTTGGAGGTGTGTTTGGGGTCATTATCATGTTGGAATACTGCCCTGCGGCCCAGTCTCCAAAGGAAGAGGGTCATGCTCTGCTTCAGTATGTCACAGTATTCATGGTTCCCTCAATGACCTGTAGCTCCCGATTGCCGGCAGCACTCTTGCAGCCCCAGACCATGACACTCCATGCTTGACTGTAGGCAAGAAACACTTGTCTTTGTACTCCTCACCTGGTTGCCGCCACACACACTTGACACCATCTGAACCAAATAGGTTTATCTTGTTCTCATCAGACCACAGGACATGGTTCCAGTAATCCATTAATCTGATTGTCTTCAGCAAACTGTTTGCAGGCTTTCTTGTGCATCATCTTTAGAAGAGGCTTCCTTCTGGGACGACAGCAATGCAGACTAATTTGATGCAGTGTGTGGCGTATGGTCTGAGCACTGACAGGCTGACTCCCCACCCCTTAAACCTCTACAGTAATACTGGCAGCACTCCTTCATCTATTTCTCAAAGACAACCTCTGGATATGACGCTGAGCACATGCACTCAACTTCTTTGGTCAACCATTGCGAGGCCTGTTCTGAGTGGAGCCTGTCTTGTTAAACCGCTGTATGGTCTTGGCCACCGTGCTGCAGCTCAGTTTCAGGGTCCTGGCAATCTTCCTATTGCCTAGGCCATCTTTATGTAGAGAAACAATTATTTTTTTCAGATCCTCAGAGAGTTCTTTGCCATGAGGTGCCATGTTGAACTTCCTGTGACCAGTATGAGTCAGAGTAAGACCAGTATTAGAATGAGAGCGATAACACCAAATTTAACACACCTGCTCCCCATTCACACCTGAGACCTTGTACCACTAACGTAGCAGATCCCCAGTTATTGGAAACCCTGGATGTGGGTTGCCATCATCCCTCTGTAGCGAAAACAAAAGAAATCCCCCTTCGGATGGGACTGTGTAGGCAACCGCACTTCCAATGTAGATAAAAAATATATTTTATTAGTAGCGTATAAAACAAATCATAGAATCAAAACATACAAAAGATTGTAACCGTACAGAATAATGATCACACAAGAGTACAAAACATACAATAATTATGTATAATAGGTGAAACCCGTGATGCAGATATAAAAACACATGTAATGTAACTAATGGTATACAGTGCAGATTACTGATGTGTAATATGCATATGGAAATCCTCCAAGCCGACACGTTTCAGGCGCAAATGCCTTTCATCAGGGGTATATCAGTGGAGTACAGTAATCCCCCGCTACATCACGGTTCAGTTTTTGCGGTCCCAGTAATTCGTGTTTTTTTTTGTAATGTTATTTTACTATATAAATCATTAAAAATGAAAGATTTCTCCGCCATAAACTTACATGGATAATGCTCAATGAACGTATGTCGGCCATGTTAAATGATAAAATGAAGCAGTTTGATAAGGTGTGGGAGCCATGGCTCCGTTATCTTACCGGAAGCAGTTAATGGGGTCTGGGGCATCGGGGGTCCGGGGACGGGGGGGGGGTGCTGGGCGGGGTCCTGCTAAATTTTCTTTCTATTGCCTTCTTTCTTTCTTCTCTCTTGCTATTCCTTCTTTCTTATTCCTATCTCTTTAGCCTTACGGGCATGTACCGTTAGCTCAGTTACACCTTCCGATGTTTTTACCCTATGGGCAGTTATATGGGCGGCACTGGGGTCAGATTGTGGCAGAGGGCTGAATGACCTGTATTGTTTTTTGTGTGTTTTTTATAATTATTATTTTTTTTTTTTTAACTGCCGCATTGGGGGGGATCGTGATCCCGATGCCGGTCCTGCTTGGGTATTGTCAGGTACCCGGTTACACTATGTATCCATATGTCAATTTTTCACGATGTATGGCATATGTTCTGCAAAGACTGCCTGTGCTACCAGAACTTTCTTCTTCAACATTTATGCATTGTAATTGTAGTAGGATACTTGAAGCTGTTATGCTTATGTTGACGGTACTCTTTTCTGTACCTTTGAAATTTCTGTTTGTCAATTTCTCATGAAAACCTTTAATAAAAATTATCGATAAAAAAAAAAATGAAAGATTTTTGTGTTTTTCATAGCTCTTGCTCTGTCTCTAAGTATCTTTTATGTGTTTAAATGAGTTTCTATTGTTTTAAAAGTGTGTTTAAAGACCTTAAAATGCTTCTACACATACAGTGACAGTAAAAAAATCATGCCTACAATGCATTTTAATAGGGTTTTTCTATTTCGCGGAATTTCACTTTTCGCGGCTGGGTCCGGAACGTAACCCACGCAATGGAGGGGGGTTTACTGTACTTTGATTTCCAGATTAATGTGAAAGGCGGCAAGAGAGTCAGACACAGATAAAACCAAAAAGGGGTAGGTAGGAGTCTGCAGGGTCGAGTGGTAAGTCTGGACAGAAAGGGGCTTGTAAAAGGGCGGGCAAGGACCGCAATCTCCCCCGGGAGTTCCAGCAAGGACCCCATAAGGTTAGGCCAGTACGTGGTCCCTTTATGCTGTCTGCGTCTATATCAGTAGGTAATAGGAGTAATACTGCAATCGGGGTGCATGGGGACAGGTATGGTCCTGTCAGCGAGCCAGAGATTAGGGAGATCCACCCAAGAGTGTGGTGTGGAACTTTGCAAAGACTCTGCGTATGACTAAGTACGTGGTTGGGAAGATTCAACAGTCACCTTATAAATGGGCATGTATAGCCAGCCAATGGTTATGCAGATCCCCCGAGTGGTATACCCTGGACCTACACCAACAAACTGCAGGTATACGTCCACGGGACCTGCTTGCTGCGGGACCACACGTGTGGGACCAGCTTGCTCCGTAGGAAGATTCTGTTGCCAGTTGAGCTGCTGCTCAATTTCCTGAATTCCTTCAGCCTTAGCTTGATATAGTGCATCTCTTTGTTTTCAACGAACCCTGGGAACCCCAACCCTTTCTCCGCTTCCCCTTACCCCACCTTGCCCCCCCCCTCCCTTTTGGCAACATTATCCTCCCTCTGCTCTTTCACACCTTCCTCCCTCTTTTTGTTTATTTATTGCAGGTACTTGTTTAGGGCTTTCAATTTACACAGCATTTTACATTTATATTGTACATTCAAATCAGCCCCTGCCCTTAATGAGCTTACAGGCTATGGTCCCTAACTCACATTAATTCATACACATACTAGGTCCAATTTACACAGGAGACAATTACCTACCAGCACATCTTTGGAATGTGGGAGGAAACCCAAGCAGGCACAGAGAGAACATGCAAACTCTATGCAGGTAGAGGTGTGGGTGGGATTTGAACCATTGACCACTGTGCAGCCCCATTACTGTTGTTTCACAAACTTCCATCCTCTCTTCCTTGTAAATGACCAGTGTAGCAACCTGGGCTAAACTACAATCCTAAAGGTGACCTACCAGTGACACCGCAATTTGACCCTGAACAGTAAGGGGTTGATTTACTAAACTGGAGAGTGAAAAATCTAGTGCAGTTGTCCATGGCAGCCAACCAGCTTCTAAGTTCCTTTTGTTCAAATAAGAAATTGTAAAGGCAGAAGGATTTTTTTTTTTATCTTAATG